>NC_036839.1:3346822-3375387 GCF_002910315.2 Salvelinus sp. IW2-2015
AAAACAGTACTGTGCAGCCGTCTTTCATCGACTGGCAGGCTTCGACTCCTGTCAATCACCATTATTGCTTATCGTCAGACTGAGTTAGCCTTCGGTTTTTCATGACCTGCGTTTGCCTTTCACCAACTACTTTTGCAGACGAGTTCAGTGGGTCAAATCGGAGGACATGTTGTCCGGTCCTCTGCAGTCCTCTATGGGGTACCCACGGGTTCAATTCTCGGGCCGACTCTTTTTCTCTGTATATATCAATGATGTTGCTCTTGCTGCGGGCGATTCCCTGATCCACCTCTACGCAGACGACACCATTCTGTATACTTCTGGCCCTTCCTTGGACACTGTGCTATCTAACCTCCAAACGAGCTTCAATGCCATACAACACTCCTTCCATGGCCTCCAACTGCTCTTAAACGCTAGTAAAACCAAATGCATGCTTTTCAACCGTTCGCTGCCTGCACCCGCCCGCCCGACTAGCATCACCACCCTGGACGGTTCCGACCTAGAATATGTGGACATCTATAAATACCTAGGTGTCTGGCTAGACTGTAAACTCTCCTTCCAGACTCATATTAAACATCTCCAATCCAAAATCAAATCAAGAATCGGCTTTCTATTTCACAACAAAGCATCCTTCACTCACGCCGCCAAACTTACCCTAGTAAAACTGACTATCCTACCGATCCTCGACTTCGGCGATGTCATCTACAAAATAGCTTCCAATAATCTACTCAGCAAACTAATGGCAGTTTATCATAGTGCCATCCGTTTTGTTACTAAAACACCTTATACCACCACCACTGCGACCTGTATGCTCTAGTCGGCTGGCCCTCGCTACATATTCGTCGCCAGACCCACTGGCTCCAGGTCATCTATAAGTCCATGCTAGGGAAAGCTCCACTTATCTCAGTTCACTGGTCACGATAACAACACCCACCCGTAGCACGCGCTCCAGCAGGTATATTTCACTGATCATCCAAAAGCCAACACCTCATTTGGCCGCCTTTCCTTCCAGTTCTCTGCTGCCTGTGACTGGAACGAATTGCAAAAATCGCTGAAGTTGGAGACTTTTATTTCCCTCACCAACTTTAAACATCTGCTATCTGAGCAGCTAACCAATCGCTGCAGCTGTACATAGTCCATCTGTAAACAGCCCACCCAATTTACCTACCTACCCCTTACTGTTTTATTTATTTACTTTTCTGCTCTTTTGCACACCAGTATCTCTACTTGCACATGATCATCTGATGATTTATCACTCCAGTGTTAATTTGATAAATTGTAATTATTCGCTCCTATGGCCTATTTATTGCCTACCTCATGCCTTTTGCACACAATGTCCATAGACAATTTCCCCCCCTACTGTGTTATTGACTGTTTATTGTTTACTCCATGTGTAACTCTGTGTTTGTGTCTGTTCACACTGCTATGCTTTATCTTGGCCAGGTTGCAGTTGTAAATGAAACTTGTTCTCAACTAGCCTACCTGGTTAAATAAAGGTGAAAAAAATATATAATAATAAGTTGGGTGAATATTGGCCCATTCCTCCTGACAGAGCTGGTGTAACTGAGTCAGGTTTGAAGGCCTCCTTGTTCGCACACGCTTTTTCAGTTCTGCCCACAAATTTCTATACGATTGAGGTCAGGGCTTTGTGATGGCCACTCCAATACCTTGACTTTGTTGTCCTTAAGCCATTTTGCCACAACTTTGGAAGTATGCTTGGGGTCATTGTCCATTTGGAAGACCCATTTGCGACCAAGCTTTAACTTCCTGACTGATGTCTTGAGATGCGCTTCAATATATCCACATATTTATCCTTCCTCATGATGCCATCTATTTTGTGAAGTGCACCAGTCCCTCCTGCAGCAAAGCACCCCACAACATGATTGCTGCCAACCCCGTGCTTCGCGGTTGGGATGGTTCTTCGGCTTGCAAGCCTCACCCATTTTCCTCCAAACATAATTATGGTCATTATGGCCAACAGTTCTATTTTTGTTTCATCAGACCAGTGAACAATTCTCCAAAAAGTACCATCTTTGTCCCCATGTGCAGTTGCAACCGTAGTCTGGATTTTTTATGGCGTTTTGGAGCAGTGACTTCTTCCTTGCTGAGCGGCGTTTCAGGTTATGTTGATATATGACTCGTTTTACTGTGGATATAGATACTTTTGTACCTGCTTCCTCCAGCATCTCACAAGGTCCTTTGCTGCTGTTCCGGGATTGATTTGCACTTTTTACACCAAAGACGTTCATCTCTAGGAGACAGAACTCATCTCCTTCCTGAGGGCGTGACGGCTGCGTGGTCCCATGGTGTTTATACTTGCGTACTATTGTTTTTACAGATGAACGTGGTACCTTCAGGCATTTGGAAATTGCTCCCAATGATGAACTGGCTTCCGAGTTCAACTGTATACAGTATAATATAGTGATTATCAAATAGTACCTCACTACGAGAGCTGTGAACTCACTGTCAGCATTGACTTGATTCTAGAGTGTAGCCAATTGAGCCAGGGTTTAGTTAACGCTGTACACCAACACTCTAACTGTGAGAACAGATGCTGGGAGAAGAGAAGCAAGTACAGGATAAATAACCATCATGAAACAGAACACAGACAGCGTCTGGACAGGGGACACAAAATTACATTAATTCTGACACAGGGAACAAACTGAGGCGCAGACCGATATAGAGCGGGCAATCAACAAAGTGAAGGAGTCCAGGTGAGTCCAATGAAGCGCTGATGCGCGTAATGATGTGACAGGTTGCGTAATGATGGGCAGCCTGGCACCCTCAAGCTCCAGAGAGGGGGACGGGAGCAGGCGTGACACTAAAATTCCCGCCAAATTCCTCCAACCTAATCAAATACAACCGTGAGGAAATAACCATGGCAACTGAGCCCCCAAACAAGAGGAGACTTTATTATTATTTTAATTATGCTATTTTTGTTTTATTTCCCATCGCTTGCTGCGAGACAGCGGTGAAAGAAGGCCGGAATGTTAGAGAGAGAAAATTGAGAAAATAACAGTCGGGTGTTAGGATACCCCCAGTGATTCTGAAGCAGGTAGAAAAGCTGGCATGTAGGAACTAACTATTATTGAAGTCAAAACATATACATATTTCTGATGCATAATTTATATCAACTTCTTGTAGCATTAGTGGCCAAACCGAGAATATGTTTTCGTTCCACATTCCTCAGTTTAGATTTTCGTCTCCAATAATTTAATGCAGAGCACAATGGCAAAAACAATAAGGGCGGAGGGGGGGGGGGGTTGTGGGGATAATGTAAAATGTTACGCTTAAAGCGTCCCATCTGGTTGCGCAGCAGACAAAAGTTTTCTTTCACATTAGCTGTTAATTGTTCTGTTAGATTGATGCTGTTAATATCAGCCTTTCAGAATGACAGATTAGCATCACTAGCAAATCAGCGCTATTAGGAGATAAATATTGGTAATTTAATCACTACAGTCATTCCTTTTACAATAATATGATTTACAAATGTAAGTGATTAAGTAATTAGCTCACATCTCCGTAGATGACAATCCCTTGGTGTTTGGTGCGTCTGGCTTTCTGAAGATGAAGTTCTTTCATTTAAGTCGCCCCTTTTTTTGTAAATGAGAATCGTCTGTTCTTGGCCAAAACTTAAAGTAGTTTACCAATGACACCCACATCCTTGCAAAGACAATTCTTCAATTTTTTTATTTATTTCTCAAGTGCACTATTTCCCCCCACTGTGAGTGGACATGTTGCACAAGTTGTGCACACCAGGGAAATGAATGCCTTGTACATTGAATTCAATTGAAAAATGATGTGCACTTGATAAAATAAAGCCAGGCTGTGGGCTGGCATATCTAAAAAGCTATCAAGGATTCCTTTGTTGCTGGGAGAACACTTGCCCTTAGGCTACTCCTTGTTTCAAAATTCTAAAGCTATACTCCCTTTATTTACAAAGTAATTTGTCGGTTAGTGTTAATTTCCTTAATGCGACATAAAAGGAGTCCAGTACAGAGGGAGAACATTTTTTAAGGTGGAAAATCATATAAACAGCAGAGAATCAGGGAAAATTGTTTCCATCTGTTTGGGGGATACTAGAACAGAGTGGAGGAGAGCGCAGCCTAACTGCCTTGGACCTGCCCAGACTGGGCCAATTCAGTTTGAAAGGCCCGGTTTCTCTTATGAAGGTTTAATTTTTATTGCCACTCCTTTGACTTCAAAGCCGTTCAGGTTGTCAAACATAATTTCACAGGAGGTATTTTCAAGTGCACTGCAAATAGTTCATAAATTATTTCCCATTAGTCTACTTCTCCCACTCTGAGCTATGCATGCTGCAAACTCTCTGGGTTGAATGTTTCATCTCGTACACCCTCCACTTCCAACCCTTTCTCCTACCCCCTAACCCACTCCAACCCTCCCGACAACCCTCACCTTCATCCTTCAGGAGCTTAGAGAGTCAAATGCCACTTAGCGGCTATGCAACTTCTCCAGAGAGGCTGAGAGAGACAGGCTGGGCATGGGCTGGACCCTGTCAATCTCAGCGCAAAGAACCACAGCCACAGAGAGAGAGAGAAGAACTTTGCCATTACAGGATTAGTGAATTCAAATAAATCAAACCCTAGGAGACCCTTTCACGGATTCCCTGTTGCTCATGACCAGGCTGCCACTTTGAATGGCTACTTGGTATTACGCAAGGAACAGGGTATGAGCTGCAACATCATACACCCATCAGGCGGTATTTCACAGGCAGGCCTCCACTTCGACAATACTTTGATTGACTGTTGTTAAGCAATTGTCCACCATGATACCACAGTTCTCCAATTTATATTGGATTATTTTTATTTGAATCCACCAAGTAACTCTTTCTCGTTAAATGGTAGTCTTGTGCATTCTTTAATAAAAAAAAGGTGTAAGAGGAAAGATATTTTAGGCCATGCCTTGACTTAGCAAGCCGTTAAATGAGTTTCTCCCTTTGTCAAATGCTCCGTAAAGAACTTCATAAAAACACAGGAACCAGAACCCAGATGAGCTGGACATTTCTGGATTCGACTGAATTGAGTACTTTAAAAAAAACGTTAAAAGAAGAAATTGGAATGCCATGACGAACGTCTATTATTAATCATTTTCCCCGCCATGTTTTCCCATTTTCATTTGGAATATTATTATTCCCCCGCAGTAGACCAGAAGGGGGAAAATGGAACACTTGTTTTTATTGCAAGCAGGCAGGTATTTGGCAATAACGCAATGTCAATGTACACCTAAAATGCTTAACATGAACACAGACCATACATCACTATGCTATCTGATTACAGTCTCTTTTCCCCCTTCTCTCTCTCTGTCTGGTAATTGCTGCTGCCTTGTCTGAACCAGTGCCCAAGTTTGTTCTCATGTTAGGAATTAGGTTTCATCTGTTTGGGAAAAAAACAGCTGGGAATGTCTGGAGCGTTTGGGAGGAAATGTGGTGCTTTTATTTATGGCTCGTATACCTGGGACTTTCACAGGCCTTCTGCTGTGCTTGTATTGTATCCAAGTTTTATGACAGGCCATTTATCCCCAGTTTAACTCCTTAAAGTGGACAGTTGTGTAGCTGGGCTTTGCGGCTGAAGCCAATTACACCATGGCTGTATTTACAGTATGACCACGCTCATTTACTTCTAGTCATGGCTGACCTCTCTCTCTCTCTCTCTGTGATGCAGGTCAAGGTCGTATACAGTGTTACAAGCTGTTGAACAGAGATACAGTGCCTTCAGAAATTATTCATACCCCCTGACTTTTTCCACATTTTGATGTGTTACAGCCTAAATTCAAAAATGATTACATTCATTTTTTTTTTTTTACATCTACACACAATACCTCTGTATTTTAGGTTATTGTCCTGCTGAAAGCTGAATTAATCTCCCAGTATCTGTTGGAAAGCACACTTAACCAGGTTTTCCTCTAGGATTTTGCTTGTGCTTAGCTCCAACCAACTACCTACCTCATCCCCTTATTTGTTTTTGTTTATCTGCTCTTTTGCACACCAGTATTTCTACTTGCACATCGTCATCTGCATATACAGTTGAAGTCGGAAGTTTACATACACTTAGGTTGGAGTCATTAAAACTCGTTTTTCAACCACTCCATTCATTTCTTGTTAACAAACTATAGTTTTGGCAAGTCGGTTAGGACATCTACTTGTGCATAACACAATACATTTTTCCAACAATTGTTTAGACAGATTATTTCACTGTATCACAATTCCAGTGGGTCAGAAGTTAACATACACTAAATTGACTGTGCCTTTTTAAACAGCCTGAAAAATTAAAGAAAATTATGTCATGGCTTTAGAAGCTTCTGATAGGCTAATTTGATATAATTTGAGTCAATTGGAGGTGTACATGTGGAAAAAACYGTGTTTTTCTGGATCAAACGCGCCAAATAAATTGACATTTTGGATATCGACGGAATTAATCGAACAAAAGGACCATTTGTGATGGTTATGGGACATATTGGAGTGCCACCAACAGAAGCTCGTCAAAGGTAAGGCATGAATTATATTTTTATTTCTGCGTTTTGTGTCGCGCCTGCAGGGTTGAAATATGCTTATCTCTCTTTGTTTACTATGGTGCTAACTCAGATAATAGCATCGTTTGCTTTCGCCGAAAAGCCTATTTGAATTCTGACATGTTGGCTGGATTCACAACCAGTGTAGCTTTAATTTGGTATCTTTCATGTGTGATTTAATGAAATTTTGATTTTTAAAGTAATTTATTTGAATATGGCGCTCTGCATTCTCTCTGGCTTTTGGCCAAGTGAGACAGTAGCGTCCCGCCTAAACTCAGATTTTTGGATATAAATATGAACTTTACCGAACAAAACATACATGTATTGTGTAACATGAAGTCCTATGAGTGTCATCTGATGAAGATCATCAAAGGTTAGTGATTAATTTTATCTCTATTTCTGCTTTTTGTTACTCCTCTCTTTGGCTGGAAAAATGGCTGTGTTTTTCTGTGGCTATGTACTGACCTAACATAATCGTTTGGTGTGCTTTCGCCGTAAATCCTGTTTGAAATAAGACATGTTGGCTGGATTCAAAACAAGTGTAGCTTTAAGTTGGTGTCTTTCATGTGTGATTTCATGAAAGTTTTTTATAGTAATTTATTTGAATTTGGCGCTCTGCATTTTCACTGGCTTTTGGCTAAGRGGGACATTAGCGTCCCACATATCCCAGAGAAGTTAAACACTATGTCACACCCTGCTCTGTTTCACCTGTCCTTGTTATCCCCTGTGTATTTATACCTGTGTTCTCTGTTTGTCTGTTGCCAGTTTGTCTTGTTTGTCAAGTCAACAAGCATTTTTATCAGCTCCTGCTTTTCCCAGTCTCTCTTTTTCTCGCCCTCATGGTTTTGACCCTTGCCTGTCCTGTCTCTGAGCCCGCCTGCCTGACCACTCTGCCTGAGCCTGCCTGACGGCCTGTCCCTTTACCCCACCTCTGGATTGTTGACCTCTGCCTACCCTGAGCCTGCTTACCATCCGGGTACCATTGCCCCACCTCTGGTTTACTGACCCCTGCCTGCCTTAACCGGTCTGTTGCCTGCCCCTTTTGGAATATTAAACCATTGTCAATTTGACGTGTCTGCATCTGGGTCTTACCTTGACTCCTGATACAATAACTGTTTTAAAGTCACCATTGGCCTCATGGTGAAATCCCTAAAGCGGTTTCCTTCCACTCCGGAAACTGTGTAAGGAAGGACGCCTGTATTTTTGTAGTGATGAGTGTCCACCCTCCATGATACACCATCCATATTGTAATTAATAACTTCACCATGCTCCAAGGGATATTCAATGTAGGGCTGTCCCCGACTAAAAAAATCTTGGTCGACTGAAAGTCGTCTGTTCTTTCGACCAATCGATTGCCCTACACTTTTTAACGTGTACTTTTCCATATATAGATACACCCCTTTAATAAAATCAACTATATGCATTGAGGTTGTCTGATGCTTAAAGCTTACAATTTGATGAAATAATAAAAGTGCCTCAAGAGGGCGCAAGAGATCTCGATAACCAGAAGAGAAAAACCTGACCGAACTATTCTCCTCCCACTCCTGCTGGCTTTCGCAGATTCTGTCATTACTCTCCTGAATTTGCCAGTAATAGGCTACAAGAGGAGTCACCAATCATTCTCATGTGGAATGACAATTTACACTAGGTTTATTGGGTGAAAAACAAAGTACATCTCTTTTAAAACATGTTTTGGCAGGTAGCGCAAGAACAACATTATTTTCCCTCATTGTAAGTTTGATTGAATTACAACCCACAGCCAGTGTGGCTCCTGATTGGTTGTGATGGTGTGGTGTCCAAGCCAGGGCAGTGTTCAGTAGGCACGAAATAGAAGAAGATGGTCTGAAACAGGGAGTAACTTTCTGAACTCCAATAAGAAATGCTCATTTACACTTTCTGTTGCAAAACGTTTTGCTACAGTATGCCCTTAAGTACATGTCTCTCAGCCTTTGCCAAAGCCTGGTCCGTCTGGGGGCCAAGAGTGCCCCGCAGCCAATTCCATAGCCCCACCACAGGAAATGAGGGCTTATGGGTCTGTTGAGCTCTGTTGTCACAGGCAGAGGGGTGAGAACGAGACCATGATTGTCACGCCCTGGCCTTAGTTATCTTTGTTTTCTTTATTATTTTAGTTAGGTCAGGGTGTGACATGGGGGATGTTTGTGTGTTTTTTGTCTAGTCTAGGGTGTYTGTATTGTCTAGGGGGTTTTGGTAGAGTTCWTGGGGTTGTGTTCAGTGTAGGTGTTTAMGTAAGTCTATGGTTGCCTGGATTGGTTCTCAATTAYAGACAGCTGTCTATCGTTGTCTCTGATTGGGAGTCATATTTAGGCAGCCATAGGCATTAGGTAGGTTGTGGGTAATTGTCTATGTTTGACGTTAGTAGCGTGTGTCTGCACTTTCGTTTTGTAGCTTCACGGTCGTTTTGTCTAGTTTGTGTTAGTGTTCGTTTCATCTTCTAATAAAGTGAAGATGTATTTATATCACGCTGCGCCTTGGTCCTCTCTTTCACCTAAAGACGATRGTGACAATGATCTACAAAAATAGATACAAAAACCCAGTGGAATGATTTAAGTGAGATCGATGAAATGCAATTTAATGACACAGTAATTGTATTTGATCATTTTCTTGTCACTCCATTATTGCCACTCCAATATTTTTTTTTTTACAGTGACTACTCCCCTTTATGTACTRTGCATGTTTCACAACTCTAGGTCCAATAAAAAGTATCTCCATATTATTCTCATACATGGGCAAATGAGGATGTACAGTATATATTATGTTTTGAGATAGCACTGCCAATGCTACTAATGCACCAGTGTCCCACTGGTGGTAGGGGGGAGTATTTTCAATAAGCGGAATATGGAGGGACTTCTGAGGAAAGAGGGCCTGTTGAGCCCTGTTGTCACAGACAGAAGTGTGCGAAAGAAGACCATGTCTGGGCCATATCGCTAGCTACTAAKACCCAGTGGAATGACTTAAGTCAATCAATCAATCAAATGTATTTATAAAGCCCTTCTTACATCAGCTGATGTCACAAAGTGCTGTACAGAAGCCCAGCCTAAAACCCCAAACAGCAAGCAATGCAGGTGTAGAAGCACGGTGGCTAGGAAAAACTCCCTAGAAAGGCCAGAACTGAGGAAGAAACCTAGAGAGGACCCAGGCTATGAGAGGTGGCCAGTCCTCTTCTGGCTGTGCCAGGTGGAGATTATAACAGAACATGGCCAAGATGTTCAAATGTTCAMAGATGACCAGCAGGGTCAAATAATAATAATCACAGTGGTTGTCGAGGGTGCAACAGGTCAGCAACTCTGGGACAGGTAGCACGTCCGGTGAACAGGTCAGTGTTCCATAGCCGCAGGCAGAACAGTTGAAACTGGAGCAGCAGCACGACCAGGTGGACTAGGGACAGCAAGGAGTCATCAGCCCAGGTAGTCCTGAGGCATGGTCCTAGGGCTCAGGTCCTCTGAGAGAGAGAAAGAAAGAGAGAGAATTAGAGAGCATATACTTAAATTCACACAGGACACAGGATAGACAGGATAAATACTCCAGATATAACAGACTGACCCTAGCCCCACGACACAAACTATTGCAGCATAAATACTGGAGGCTGAGATAGGAGGGGTCGGGAGAAACTGTGGCCCTGTCTGACGATACCCCCGGACAGGGTAAACAGGCAGGATATAACCCCACCCACTTTTCCAAAGCACAGCCCCCACACCACTAGAGGGATATCTTCAACCACCAACTTACCATTCTGAGACAAGGCCGAGTATAGCCCATGAAGATCTTCCCCACGGCACAACCCAAGGGGGGGCGCCAACCTGGACAGGAAGACCACGTCAGTGACTCAACCCACTCAAGTGACGCACCCCTCCTCGGGATGGCATGGAAGAGCACCAGTAAGCCAGTGACTCAGCCCCTGTAATAGGGTTTGAGGCAGAGAATCCCAGTGGAGAGAGGGGAATCGGCCAGGCAGAGACAGCAAGGGCGGTTCGTTGCTCCAGTGCCTTTCCGTTTACCTTCACACTCCTGGGCCAGACTACACTCAATCATAGGACCTACTGAAGAGATGAGTCTTCAATAAAGACTTAAAGGTTGAGACTGAGTCTGTGTCTCTCACATGGATAGGCAGACCGTTCCATAAAAATGGAGCTCAATAGGAGAAAGCCCTGCGTCTAGCGATTTGCTTAGAAATTCTAGGGACAGTAAGGAGGCCTGCGTCTTGTGACCGTAGCGTACGTGTAGGTATGTACGGCAGGACCAAATRGGAAAGATAGGCAGGAGCAAGCCCATGTAATGCTTTGTAGGTTAGCAGTAAAACCTTGAAATCATCCCTTGCCTTAATAGGAAGCCAGTGTAGAGAGAATAGCACTGGAGTAATATGATAAAAAAAATTGGGTTTYTGAGATCGATGAAATGTAATTTTAGGGCACAGTAATTATAAAGAATTTTCTTGTCACTCCATTATTGCCACTCCATTTTTTTTACTGTGTTCTGCATATTTTCACAACTCTAGGACCAATACAATGTATTCAATATACCTTTATATTATGCTRAAATTAGGATTTTTTTTGTAAATGCTACTTTAAGCTCCTGGTAYGGCAGATTATATTCAATAAGCTGAATACGGAGGAATATACCATAGCTTTTKTGATTTAAAAGTTGTATTTTTGGATTGGAAAAAAGATATCATACGCCTGTTTATTGTGTACTTCATGTGTTGGATCACATTTTAGAACTTTCCTTTTTCACTCTGGAAATTGTCGCTAATTGTCTTGGCTTTTTCACAGGCCCCAGTTACAGTAAGTGAAGCAACACACCATCTTTCACACCCAGAAATTATTCATCACTCCATCTTCATGTATCTAAACTCAATTCATCCATCAAAGAAATGTGTAAAAGTTTGGGGGCCTTTTTCCTTCAAAACGGAACCCTCCCAAACGAAATGCGGCCCATTAGACGTTCCGGACATAATTAATTAGTGGTATCACTGTGACACTGATCTGCATCAAACACTTCCCCTTTCCAAGATATCTCCTCCAGATTTCTTAACGCTTTCTAATCATGAATAATCACGCACAAAAAAAGAATCAATTAGATTCATCTCCAAAGTCCTGGCATTATGGTGGAAAACGAGATTCCTCTTTTATGAACTATTCCGACTAAATCCTAATTGCTCTCTGGTGACTTTGATACCCGTTTGAAGCTGGGGGTTTAATTTGCCTTAATTAAAGGATTTCCAGAAGAGCACAGATGGAGTGAAGGATCGCTGGATGTGCTTTAGTCCAGCTCATATGAAAGAGGAGATTGAAATCATCGATACAGTGCCTTCGGAAAGTTTTCAGACCTTTTGACTTTTTCGACATTTTGTTACGTTACAGCCTTATTCTAAAATGGATAAAATAAATAAAAATTCTAAGCAATCTACACACAATACTCCATAATGACAAAGTGAAAATACTTTGTAAAAAAAAACTCTTTGCATATAAAAATAGATATACCTTATTTAAATAAGTATTCAGACACTTTGCTTTGAGACTCGAAATTGAGCTCAGGTGCATTCTGTTTCCATTGATTATCCTATTTTTCTACAACTCTATTGGAGTCAACAATTCGATTGATTGGACATGATTTGGAAAGGCACAAACCTGTCTATACAAGGTCACACAGTTGACAGTGCATGACAGAGCAGAAACCAATCGAAGGAATTTTCCGTAGAGCTCCGAGACAAGATTTTGCCGAGGCACAGATCTGGGGAAGGTACCAAAAAATGTCTGCAGCATTGAAGATCCCCAAGAACTCAGTGGCCTCCATCATTCTTAAATGACAACCACCAAGACTCTTCCTTGAGCTGGCCACCCAGCCAAACTGAGCAATCGGGGGAAGAAGGGCCTTGATTAAGGAGGTAACCAAGACCCTGATGGTCAATCTGACAGAGCTCTAGAGTTCCTCTGTGGAGATGGGAGAAGCTTCCAGAAGGACAACCATCTCTGCAGCACAACAGGTGTGGACAAACAGTGGAATGCTTACTTACAGTCCCTTCCCAACAATGCAGAGAGAAAGTAAAACACATAATAATTTAAGTAATAATAAATACACAATGAGTAACAATAACTGAGTCGATGTGCAGAGGTAGGAGGTAATTGAGGTAGATATGTACATAGAACTAGGTATAAAGTCACATATAGTAAACAGTAGCAGCAGTGTATGTGATGAGCATAAAAAAGTTGGTGCAAAAGGGTCAATGCAGATAGTTAAATAGTTAACCAAATAGCTACCCAGATTAACTATTTAGCAGTCTTATGGCTTGGAGGTAGAAGCTGTCACTTGATGGTTCTGCAGCATGTTGAATAGGGTTGTGCATGGTTACTTTAATATCCGAACAGACGTTACTATTCAAATACTTGTGTCAGTATTCATTTTTGCTAAAAATAAACACGCCCATTATAACCAGATTATCACTGAAAGGCTTTAAAAAAATAAAAAAAAATGTTTTATGTGATATTCTTACAAATGAGGATATCCCATTACATGTCAAAAGATAAATGTAATAAAACAACAAACTTCAATTTACAGTCTTTTTAAGATGTGCACGGTGCACCCCATTATAAGACCAGTAGCTGACCCCGGTAGCCTTCATGTGTGTAGCTTGTTTTTTATGTTGGCCAATCAAAGCGACAAATAGGCTCAATGTGTAGCAAGTTGAGTGAAAGTTCACTAATGCAATGCAAGATGGATTTCCATGGCCGAGCAGCCGCACACAAGCTGAAGATTACCATGCGCAATGCCAAGTGTCAGCTGGAGTGGTGTAAAGCTCYCGGCCATTGGACTCTGCAGCAGTGGAAAAGCGTTCTCTGGAGTGATGAGTCGCGCGTCACCATCTGGCCGTCCAAGGGACAAATCTGGGTTTGGCGGATGCCAATTGAACGCTACCTGCCCCAATGCATAGCGCCAACTGTAAAGTTTGTTGGAGGATAAATAATGACCTGGGGCTGTTTTTCATGGTTCAAGCTAGGACCCTTTGTTCCAGTGAAGGGAAATCTTAAAGCTACAGCATACAATGACATTCTAGACGATTCTGCGCTTCCAACTTTGTGGCAACGGTTTGGGGAAGGACCTTTCCTGTTTCAGCATTACAATGCCCCAGTGCACAAAGCTAGGTAGATACAGAAATGGTTTGTSGAGGTCAGTGTGGAACAACTTGACTGGCCTGCACAGAGCCCTGACCTCAACCCCAACGGGCACCTTTGGGATGAATTGGAATGCCAACTGCGAGCCAGGCATAATCGCCCAACATCAGTGCCCAACCTCATTAATGCTCGTGGCTGAATGGAAGCAAGTCCCGGCAGCAATGTTCCAACATCTAGATGAAAACCTTCCCAGAAGAGTGGAGGCTGTTATAGCAGCTAAGTGGGGACCAACTCTATATTAATGCCCATGATTTTGGAATGGGATGGTTGACGAGCAGGTGTCCACATACTTTTGGCCGTGTAGTGTATAGCTTGGCTAGCTTAGCTAGCTTCACTAGGCTACTCCAGTCAAGACAGGCACTGCTATATGGGATGATAAATAACATTGTTGCCGCTACAAGTTAGCTAGTTGTAACCGAGTTTCCTTGGCGTCTCTCTCTCTCTCTCTCTCTCTTCCCCCTGCTCGCTACTACACACACCACCCTCCGCAGCTGCAGCAATAGAGAAGGGTCTGAATGTGGCAAGTGCCCAGGGTGAAATAGAGCCCCAGCCTGTCTCGCTCGTGCAMCAGTGCTCAGGTTAYAAAATCTATTTCAAATATCGGGTTGTCCGACAAAAATGTATGATACTATTCGAATTGTGAAATTATTTCAAACCCCCAMRCCTAGTTCAGAGCCTCTGTCAGGATCAGTTTGCTGCCTAATTAGCACAGAACTACAGCCCTTCCTGCCAGAGCAAACGCTGTTTAGCTGCAGCTCTTAGCCATTCCTCTGTAGATGATTGCCTTGACTAATAGAGAACATACACGAGGGGTGAGGGTATATCTCTGCAACATCATGTCACCAGAGCCAATCAGTTGATAATAGGAGTGATTGAAGCGGGTATGAGGATGGTTGGGCTTGATTCTTCTTTAGGCTGGTAGAGCAGGAATCAAGGAATCCACCACATCTTTGTGTCTTCTTAAGCCAACTAAGATTACCGTGTAAGTATTTTTCCCCCTGCTCTCTCTCGCTCTGTCCTTCCGGTGAAAGAAATTGCATTGACCTCTTCTATCTATTGCTCCCATATGCGAGCAGTTATCTCTCTTGCAAATGGAAATGAGACCCAAAATTGCAAGAAATGGGGCCATGCCAATGAATGCAGATGTTCTCCTCGTGTGCCTGATCGAATTAACTTGAACCCCAGTGCCGACAGAACAGACATCTCTTTTACAAACTCCCTCTCTGCTCTTCCGACAATTTGTTTTGAATGWGTGGAGGGGCCTGGGGAACAACCCCCCCCCCCCTTCGGCCCAACCCTTGCTATGTGGAGAAACAGATTTTTGAAGGTAAACACCTGTTTGTGAAGTGGTTCTAGGGGTATGGGGAGGGAGGTTGGAGCGATAGAGGGAGGGGTGAAAGAGAGGAGGGAGGAGAGCGGGGGGCCAGGGAGAAAGGCTAACAGGTGCTTCCTCTGCAGACTGCTGGGAAAGGCAAGGCTGCAGTAATATATGGAAATGGGGTTTCTCTCTCTCTCTTCTCTATCTATTTCTCTCGTGCACATTGGCTTTCTTCACCCTATAAAAGTTGCCGTACAGATCATTTTACAAATTGGTTAAATGTTGTTCAGAGCCCGGAGTGTTAATATYTGTCCATGCCGACCAGGCAAAGGTCAGAAGAGTCACTTGCTAGCAGGGGAGAGACATACAATATTTGAAAGGGATGAACTGATCATGCGTAATGCCCTTTAGGTGCCTCAGTAATGATCAACATTTTTAGTACATTTTTATGAATTTATTTACATTTGTCTACAATTYTCTAGCATTTACTGTAGGTCCTTGTGTTTTGATAGCATGACAAGATATTCACACTCAAATATACACTCTTGGTCAAAAGTTTTAGAACACCTACTCAATCAAGGATTTTTCTTTATTTTTACTATTTTCTACATTGTAGAATAACATAACATATGAAATAACACATATGGAATCATGTAGTAACCAAAAAAGTGTTAAACAAACAAATAAAATATATATTATATTTGAGATTCTTCAAATAGCCACTGTTTGCCTTGCTGACAGCTTTGCACACCCTTGGCATTCCCTCAACCAGCTTCACCTGGAATGCTTTTCCAACAGTCTTAAAGGAGTTCTCACAGATGCTGAGCACTTGTTGGCTGCTTTTCCTTCACTAGGCGGTCCCACTCATCCCAAACCATCTCAATTTGGTTGAGGTTGGGGGATTGTGGAGGCCAGGTCATCTGATGCAGCACTCCATCACTCTACTTCTTGGTCAGATAGCCCTTACACAGCCTGGAGGTGTGTTGGGTCAATGTCCTGTTGAAAAACAAATGATAGTTCCACTAAGCCTAAACCAGATGGGATTGTGTATCGCTGCAGAATGCTGTGGTAGCCAAGCTGGTTAAGTGTGCCTTGAATTAGAAATAAATCACAGACAGTGTCACCAGCAAAAGCACCCCCACACCATAACACATCCTCCTCCTTGCTTTATGGTGGAAAATACACATGCGGAGACCATCCATACACACACCGCGTCTCACAAAGACACAGTGGTTGGACCCAAAAAGCTCAAATTTGGACTCCAGACCAAGGGACAAATTTCCACCTGTCTAATGTCCATTGCTCGTGTTTCTTGGCCCTTGCAGGTCTCTTCTTCTTATTACTGTCCTTTAGTAGTGGTTTCTTTGCAGCAAAATCGAACATGAAGGCCTGATTCACACAGTCTCAGTTGATGTTGACATGTGTCTGTAACTTGAACTCTGTGAAGCATTTATTTGGGTTGCAATTTCTGAGGCTGGTAACTCTAATGAACTTATACTCTGCAGCAGAGGTAACTGGGTCTTCCTTTCCTGTGGCGGTGCTCATGAGAGCTAGTTTCATCATAGCGCTTGATGGTTTTTGCGACTGCACTTGAAGAAACTTTAAAAGTTCTTGAAATATTCCGTATTGACTGACCTTCATGTCTTAAAGTAATGATGGACTGTCGTTTCTTTTACCAAATAGGGCTATCTTCTGTATACCCCCCCCCCCCACCCCACCTCGTCACAACACAACTGATTGGCTCAAATGCATTGAGAAGGAACAAGGCACGCTTGTTAATTGAAATGCATTCCAGGTGACTACCTCATGAAGCTGGTTGTGAGAATGCCAAGAGTGTACAAAGCTGTCATCAAGGCAGCTTATAAAATAAAGAAAAACCCTTGAATGAGTAGGTGTCTCCAAACTTTTCACTGGTACTGTCAGTACTTTTGGGTTACCGATTGGCGCAGCGGTCTAAAGCACTGCATCGCAGTGCTATAGGCGTCACTACAGACCCTGGTTCAATCCTGGGCTGTGTCATAACCGGCCGTGATCGGGAGTCTCATAGGGCCGCGTATTATTGGCCCAGCGTCGTCCGGGTTAGGGGAGGTTTTGGCTGTCATTATAAAATAATCTGATTTGATTTGAATTTGATCTTAACCGACTTGCCTAGTTAAATCAAATAAAAATACTGCAGATAATTTCTCTAACCTCTCTGGATTACAACCAAACTATGGTAAGTGTACTATATGGTGCATTGGCTTGCTAAAAAAACTGATGCAGGGCAGCCCGGCGCCCTCAAGCGCACTCCTATCATCCATTACGCACACCTGACTTACCTCATCACGCGCATCAGCGTTATTGGACTCACCTGGACTCACTCATCATCTGTTTATTTCCTGCCCTATATTTTTCAGTTCCCTTGCTCTGTTCCCAGCTGCTGCATTAATTGTTATTTGTCTGTATTACTTGTTTTCTGACGCTGTTCCATGTCCGTTCCAAATTAAATGTTTGACTCCCCATACCTGCTTTGCCTCTCCAACGGCATTCCATGTGACAGAATGCAGCAGCCATCATACGAAGCATTCCGGTTGGTATGGTGACATCGGCTCTGGGTCGCTGTCGATGTAACCGGTTGGCTCGGATTGCGCCCATCCCAAGTCGGGCCTCAGCCGGATCGTCAGTTCTTGTTCGCCCAGCCGGTCRAGGAGTTTTTTGTTTTGTTGGTGATGTTGTGGTGGATTCCGCCGCCGATTCAACTAGGTGTGCCTAAGCCTGCCAGTCCGTCGGGCGTCCACCRTCTGGCTGGCTCGAGAGGTTTCGTTGCCTCGGTTGGCTCGGCAGGTTTCCATCTCACGTCARGCTCCACTGGATTGTCGGGCTCCCTCTATGCAGCGGYATCGACAGGCGTCTTGCCTCAGCCGGATGTTCGGCTCTCATGCCTCAGCTGGCTCGCCAGGCTCCRACGCTCCTGTTGGTTRGTCGGGCTTCCACGTCCCAACCGGCTTGCCCAGCYCCCATGTCTCAGCCGTTTCGCCCAGGTGGGATGCCGGTTGGTGCCCCAAGAGGGGGATGGTACTGTCATCTCTGCTCCCMCTCTTCCCCCCTGGTGCTCGAGGGCGCAAGGTTGCCCTGCAGTTATTTGGATTTATCTTTGAAAGACAGGGTCCTGAAAAAGGAACGTTTCTTTTTTTGTTGAGTTTACTACAGTGATGTCTGCAAAAACATAACATAGTACAGTATACTAGTCATGTACACAAAACTACAATCAGTAAACTACAATCATGTTCGCAAAAACACTACAATAAATACRGCAGTGTACTACAGTCATATCCGCAAAACACTATAGTGAATACTACATTAAAGTCTATAGTATACTACAGTCATGTCTTCAAAAATATTACAGTAAATACTGCAGCATACAGTCATGTCCCGAAAAACACTATAGTGAAGAATACTATAGTATACTTCATTCATGTCAGCAAAAACACAACAGTAAATACTTCAGTATACTACAGTAAAGTCCGAAAAACACTACAGTGAATACTAAGTATACTAACTCATGTCTGCAAAAAAACTACAGCGAATACAATAGTATACTACAGTCATATCCGCAAAAACACTCACAGTGAATATTACAGTGATGTCCGCAAAAACACTACAGTGAATACTACAGTAAAATCTGCAAAAACACTCCAGTGAATACTATAGTATATAAATATAGTAATACTACATCATTTTTCATGTGGGTTAGCTGTAAATGTGTAGATTTCCGAACTACGACCACAATTGAAATACATTTGAAACTTTTTTTGTGTTATTCTCCACAAATTTGCATTCCCATTTGTGAAAGTATTGTGTTTTGAAATAGTATAGTATTCTACAGTATACCTCAAAATGATATACCAAGCACTACATGATCGAGGGGGAACCTCAGAGGAAATCCCTGGTATGAGCTCCCCAAGGACAGCACGTTCAAATCAAAACAGTCGACAAAGCTGGCAGCTAGTAGTAAAGCGAGCTAGCAGTTATATCAATCTAAAAATTCTAAAGTAAACACTATTTGACCGAGGGATACTACAGTGTGTAGTATAGCATTCTACACAGTATACTACAAAATTCTAAAGTAAACACTATTTGATCGAGGGATACTACAGTGTGTAGTAGCATAGCATTCTACACAGTATACTACAACATTCTAAAGTAAGCACTACATTATCAAGAGATACTGTAATGTGTAGTATAATATTATACAGCATACTACAAAATTCTATAGTAAGCACTACACGATCAAGGGGGATACTACAGTGTGTAGTATAGTATTCTCCAGTATACTACAAAATTCTATAGTATGTAGTACACAATTGTGAGATACTACAGTGCAGTATAGTATTATCCAGGACACTACAACATTCTAAAGTAAGCACTACATGATTGAGAGATACTAATGTGTGTATTATAGCATTTGAATCTATAAAATTCGAAAGTATCTACTACCCACGACAAGGGCTAGTACAGTGTGTAGGACAGCATTCTACAGTATACTACAAAAGTCTATAGTAAGSACTACATGATCGAGGGATACTACAGTGTGGAGTATAGGATTCTATACTCCCCCCCATAGCACACAGCAGCATTACATCCCCTGTCCCGTCATCTACAAACCTGTCAACTTAATACCCACAAAATATTACATACATGTAGAAAGCATGTGGAATTGGAACATGCAGGCACTAACGTATTTGGCGGGGTCCTGTGTCCTGGCCAGYCTAATGAGGTACATGTGAATGGCTGGTGCTTTAATCAAGCTCGATGGGTGGAGAGTAGCCCCAGCTCTGAGGCGCCGCAGGTGGAGAATCCTGTGTCCTGGGTGGAAAGTAGACCCTGCTCTGAGGCGCTCGGCCAGGCCTGAGATTTGCAGCTTTTTGAAAGGCCAGTGGTACACATTTGGTTCATTTAAGGGTTAAGGGAAAATCAGTCTGGAACAAATGTTTTGCCACTCCCATCACTAAAGTGGAATAACTCACAAACACACACTTGTCGTGCATGCACGCACACTCACATACACACACACACATATACAGATGTACACGTTCATGCAACTCAGGCAGGCACGAATACACACACACACACACACACACACACACACACACACACACACACTCAGATGTAAAGATGACAGATTCCAAACTCATCAGATCGCACGTATTGTTTCTTCTCAACAAAAGACCTCTGTCCCTGTACAACAGACACATGCACATACTTTCTATTTTGACTGAACCTTTTGAAACTGCTCTGGTAATAACTTACAGTAATACATCATCAATGCTGTCAGCTGTAATTGAGTGAAAGTAAACTACAGTATAATTGATATTTCTGTCCGATCATTTTTCATCATTAAACCAATTGCCCTTTGACAGTTGGTTCAAAATATATTCACTAAAAGAAAGGAGACAAAACTATGTCTCCAAATTAAAAGTACTCTGCTTCAGTGATGTATTTTCTTGTTAGCTCAAATAAGTGACTTTTGTTAATGATGCTGGAACCACTCATGTTGTACATTAGCGTTAATTTAAAAAAAACGTTGACTAAATAAATAACAGAACTACACAAATTACATAAAATAAAAATATGATTTTTGAGTAATGAGTCTTGAGAAGCCATGAAATCACCCCATTTCTAAAACACCTGTGAWTTTCACTGGTGCAGATCAAAAAATTGATTAATAAAAATAATAATTTGAACACTTAGTAAAAATATCAGAACCTTATTGAATACATTTCTCTAACAATGAATCAGGGCTCTGTGATAGTCTGACCGAAGAAGAAAAAAGGGGGAAAACAAATCATTTTGGAGAGCCATAAAGTGCTCCTCATAATTTATGTTTGACCGGGGAGGTATAAAAGAACATTCACAAAAATGACTAACTTTATGTTGCTCTTGACGTGAATATATGACTGTTATGGAGCGTTACAGCATGAAATACCATTCGTTTCCTCCTTTTAACAGATTCATTCCGAAGAATTACCACGTCCGGGGACTAGTTTGAAACTCCACAGGTTAGTGTTTAAAATGTTAATGTCATGATTCGATAAATAGCTACATTGAATAAGTCATAAGGAGAGGTAAATACCTACTTTGGTTTTGTTTGTAGATTTATTGACCATAGTGCACTTGCTTTGTATTTTTTATGAAGGCGTATGCCTACAGTATATGGGGTGGCAGGTAGCCTAGTGGTTAGGAGCGGTGGGCCAGTAACCGAATCCCCGAGCTGACAATGTAAAAATCTGCCAATGTGCCCTTGAGCACATTAACCCTAATTGATCCTGTAAGTCGCTCTGGATAAGAGCATGACTAAAACGTATATGCATTATTACAAATAGATTAAACAGATGATTAAAAACCTGTCTTATTTTGTAACGCATACTTTTCATATAAAATACCTTTCCATATACTGTGGTAATGGCACAGCAACCGCAAAACACCAAATAATATAGCATATATAAAAAAAATTGAACGAATAAAAAAAAGTTTTAGCAGTAGAAAAAGAGAAAAACCACCCATCCAGTCTCTTTCTCCAAACTCCCCTCAGTCATAGCAAGGTCACAACGGCTTTACCTAAACCTTTTACTGATGCAAACAAAATAGCTTCCATGTTTATCTCAAACACACACACATTCTGGTCTCTGCTACCTCTCTCAGCGTTCTGTGTCTGCATGTATTTGTATTCACAAGAGGGGCATATAAAGCAGTGTTTGCTGTCTGGGTAAAATGTTTATTGAACACTCAAAATTTAGAAATGAACACACTTCATCCTGCATTTGAACATTCTGAGGTGAGATGGTGATGTGTGTGTGTGTGTGTGTGTGTCTGTAATCATGGCAAAGCAGTTGCTGAGATATGACATCTAGTCCTGCAATAGCTAAACTGGGAGTTGGAGGGGCCTCATTTTGCATAAAACTCTGAGACGGATGCGTGACAAGGCCGCTTTCCATGTCAGTTTGTTGACGGGCTCCTATCACCCCTTATTACCACCACCCACTTCAGGAGTGTCAGACCGATGTTTCTGACCAAACACTAACTTCCCTGCGGTATTAAAGCAGGTGACAGACAGAGTTACTGTCACATCGCAGGCCTGTGAACTCACACAACCCTCCTCCATTCTCCTCCGTCTCTTGTTATGACTGGGAAAATAATGTGAAAAATAGAATAACAAAGTGCAGAGTTTGGATAGGCATTCACAGGACCAGGGAACAATTAGGGATGTGTTTTTCCTCTTGTCGTCCCGTGGGGGGGCATTTAAGTTGTTTCGGAGAGAAACCCTGCACCTGTATTATTCCCCTCATCTGACGAACAGGGGGTGGCGTGGGAGATTGAAAATAACCTCTCTTTAACCTCTGACCTCTGACCTTCTCTCTGTTTCAAAGTGTAAAACGGGTGGCACGGGAAGACATGGCTTTACACACGATGAAAGGAGAGAGAGAGAGTGAGGACAAAATAAGAAAATAAAACACTAGTCAAACTGATGTGCTATAKGTCGTGGGGCTGAAATGTGATACCTTTGAATGACACTTATTTATAGTCATGCTCAGGAATGACATAAAAAGCCTGTTACTTTCTTTTGCTTTGTTACAAGGTCATTGAAGAATGCACAGAAAGTAGAATTACTTACATATCTCAATCCTATAAATTTGGTCTGGTATTAGAGCACTCCTGGGTCTTCTCAGATGTTTGTTACCAGTTGGTGCAGCTGTAGTTCCATTCAGAGAGAGAGAGAGAGAGAGAAAGAGATAAAGGGAGAGAGAATTACCCATTTACTTGCGTTTAGGTTATTTATTATATATAGGCTTATGAAATGGGCTTATTCTACTTGACTACAATCAAAGTTGATCTGGATAAAATCACCCGCTAAATTACTAATTGGTCACATTTGAGCAATAAAGTCTCAACAGATTCATGGCTGCCCTCGACAAAACAAAGGTCTTGGATCACATTGTGTTCATTCGAATCAGGTGTGTTAGGTCTGGGCTGGAGAAAAAGCCTGCACACCCCATAGCTTCTCTAGAACCAAGGTTGGCGACCACTGTAGTATATCTGAGGTCCTACTATAGTCAGGACCATTTTGTTCAGAGAGTATATGCTGAGTGAGGGAAAGAGAGATCGCGGGCACCGTTTGATTAGTTAATGTGAGCACAGTCATGACATCTCAATTTACATACCTTCAGTCACCGAGGAGACCGGAGGAATACAGATCTCAGAGCTTCTCTGTTTTTTTTGGTCGTTGTTGTTTCTTACCACTGTATCTAAGAGAAAGTAAGGCTGTACATACAGCTTAGGACTGTCAGAAGATTACCAAAACAAAGAGACTTGAGACCTAAAAGAAATCAAAACAATGGCGGCGTACATGTGTACAGTGTATAATATTAAAACGGAATCATCCACCTCACCTTTTCTGAGTGTGTGTGTTTGTGTGGTGTGCTTGCATGTGTTTTCCTTTTATATGTGTCAGGGGGATTTCTCCCTGACCTCTAACTCCTCCTAAAGGGAAGTTGTCCAGCTAGTTGTCTAAACAGGTCCTCTTCTTGTGTGCAGGAACGCACTTCCAGTCTGCTCTGTTCTGCCGTGGAGGACTGAGTGTGTGGTTGTGCGTCCATGAGTGTGTTTGTGTGCGTCTGTGTGTGTGTGTGTGTGTGTAATATCTGGAGGACCATGGAGCAGACTTAACTTCAGCCGTGATTAATACACCCATCACTTGTAAACGCTGCCTGTCTGTTCCCTGGAATCAGCCTCTGCCTCCCCAGACCGAGCCACTGTTTGCCTTTCCCAAATATCCCTCCGTTTACGACAGCCCAACCAAATAATTAAAAATGAAATAGCATTCTTTAATTTGATAATTAGTCTGTGGACTTTTTGGGGTGAAAGAAAAGGATTGGCCTCATTAGGTTTAATTGTCTAATTGCCTTTCATCTAAATAGAGTGTAATTTTCGCTTCATGGATTATATAAATACCTCAAATGTGCCTCTGTTAATTGTCTCTTGCGACTGGCCTCAAAATAAAAAGTGAGTATGGAGTGAGGGTTTGGATAGGGGAGCTGTGTGTGTCTGTGTGAGCACAAGAGCATGTGTGTCCGTGCATGTGTGGTTGGGGCACGGGAAGAAAAGGAGGAGGGAAGGGATAGAGAGAGAGATAAAAGAGGGGGCTGCTGAGCAGAGCAGTTGACATCTGTCCATTAATGACACCATTGTTGTGATAGGTGCTAGCTTTAGCCCAGAGTGGGGCCATTGTAGTCTATCCCCTGACTAAAAAGAGGGGGGGGGAAAGTAGTGACCTGTGTGTTTGTGTGTGTGTGTGTGTGTGTGAGAGAGAGAGAGAGCACGCTGTTAGTGTCTGTTTATCCGAAGGCACATTGTTGTGTGTGTGTGTTACCATAGTCTATCCCCCACACCTCCTTATGCCAC
Source organism: Salvelinus sp. IW2-2015 (assembly GCF_002910315.2). NCBI lineage: Eukaryota > Metazoa > Chordata > Actinopteri > Salmoniformes > Salmonidae > Salvelinus > Salvelinus sp. IW2-2015. The sequence continues at coordinate 3,371,291 of NC_036839.1, forward strand.
AGTTCTAGCGTAGGACATCTCTTAGCCCCAGAGAAGGGCCCAGGTCTAGTAATGTGAACACTGCTTGCACCTGTCTGATCCCTAGAATACAGAGTACACTTATCTACACAGGGGCCACCTGCCAATGCAGGCCTCCCCTTTGTCTGGATGTATGGATAGGCCTGGGATTCTATTTCTCTGCTCCCCAGCGAAAAGAAACTCTAGGGCGGGCAAGTTGGCTACAACTGGCCATCAGTCAGAGGCATGAAGACAGAGAAAGGACTCTGRGAATCACCACCCAATAGTTATAATTAATGATAGTTGATTGACTGATTGATTGATTAATTGAAATGTTCCTGATGTACAGAGATATCAACTCGACTGCTTTACTTTTACCCGCAAACAGCAGGTATGCTGCTCCTGGCTCATCCTTAGGTGAGATCCCCTCTTCATTAGGTGTTTTGGCACTTCTCACTACACCTTCTGAAAGGATTCGCCAATTGGGTTGACCAGGTTGGCTTAAAGGGGAATTTCACTCTGGCTCTGCCACAGCATATCGTCATTACTATTTTAACATTAAATTTTTCTCATAAATATCACAATTATCCAAACCACAAGCTAGAATTGGCACATTTTAATTTCACTGGTAGAATCGGGACGTTTCGACTTCCTGTGTATTTGTCTGCTCATAATGAACCACAAAGTCCAGCATTCATAGCGAATYCAGATACCTCCCACTTAGGTGGATGGGGTGTGCCCACAAATTTTGACGATGGAATTGTGTACTTCGAACGAACAACACACAGCAATCTCAGATCTTCTGTAGGCTAGATTGTTTTTGACAATGTTTGTTTATCACTAACATTTGTCATCATGCCTGTGTGGTGTTCTGTGCCTGGCTGTGTTAATGACAAACGAGCGCAAAAATGAGTTATCTTTCACCCTTCTACCTACTAGAGATTTACCACGATGCTGCCATTGGCTTGCGGCTATCAAGAATGATGTACCTTACAGTGACCATAGATTTTCCGAGGGATTTTCAGGCTGAACTGACGGGAAAATATTTCAACGACAGCTAAGAAGTGATGATACCATCATTTTTTTCCAAAACAAAATGGAAGATTCRAGATTAGAGCTAATCTAACTTTAGCTAAGTTAGCTAGCTAGCTAATGGTAAAGTCCTGTATTGAACTCTGAAAGCCATTAGCTAAATCGTATAGCTATATTTTTTGGTATACACACTAGAGGTTGACCGATTAATCGGAAGGGCCGATTTCAAGTTTTCATAACAATCGGAAATCGGTAATTTTGGACGCTGATTTTGCCGATATTATTTTTATTTTTACACCTTTATTTAACTAGGCAAGTCAGTTAAGAACACATTCTTATTTTCAATGACGGCCTAGGAACGGTGGGTTAACTGCCTTGTTCAGGGGCAGAACAACAGATTTTTACCATATCAGCTCAGGGATTCAATCTTGCAACCTTACGGTTAACTAGTCCAACGCTCTACCACCTGCCTCACGAGGAGCCCACCTGTTACGCGAATGCAGTAAGAAGCCAAAGTAAGTTGCTAGCTAGCATTAAGAAGACAGGAAAAACACACGAAAACAAACACTAGACACAAACTAACAAACTGACGACCGTGAAGCTATATCGACCATAGTGCTGACACAAACACTACACATAGACAATTACCCACAAACACCTAAAGCCTATGGCTGCCTTAAATATGGCTCCCAATCAGAGACAACAATAACCAGCTGTCTCTGATTGAGAACCAAATCAGGCAACCATAGACTTTTCTAAACACCTACACTGAACCCAACCCCATACATACTACAAAACCCCCCTAAACAATACACACACCCTAAACTAGACAAAACACACAAACATCCCTCATGTCACACCCTGACCTAACTAAACTAATCAAGAAAATATATATAACAAAGGCCAGGGTGTGACAGTACCCCCCCCCCCCAAAGGTGCGGAATCCGGCCGCAAAACCTGACACAGAAGGGGAGGGTCCGGGTGGGCCTTCCTATGGTGGCGGCTCGGGTGCGGGACGTGGACCCCCTCCACCATCGTCACTACCCGCTTTGGTGGCGCCTCTGGAACGGCGAGTCCCGGACTGAATACCATCCCATAGGGCGCCACTGGACTGAGGGGCGGCTCCGGACTGAGGGGCGGCTCCGGACTGAGGGGCGCTCCGGACTGAGGCTCCGGACTGAGGGCGGATCCTGGCTGGCTAGCTCTGGCGACCGGCGCTGCTCCTCGGCTGCCGGCTGGCTGCACTCTGGCTGCTCATGGCTGGCTGGCGACTCTGGTGCTCATGGCTGGCTGCGCGCTCTGGCTGCTCATGGCTGGCTGGCGACTCTGGCTGCTCATGCGCTGGCGTGCGCTGCTGGCTGTGCTGGCTGCTATTGGCTGGCGTCTGGCTGCTCATGGCTGGCTGGCGCTTGGCTGCTCATGGCTGGCTGCGCCTCGGCTGATCTGCTGGCTCGGCTGATGGCTGGCTGGCGACTCTGGCTGCTCAGGCTGGCTGGCGATCTGGCTGCTCATGGCTGGCTGCGCGACTCTGGCTGCTCATGGCTGGCTGGCGACTCTGGCTGCTCATGGCTGGCTGGCGACTCTGGCTGCTCATGGCTGCTGGCGACTCTGGCTGCTCATGGCTGGCTGGCGACTCTGGCTGCTCATGGCTGGCTGGCGACTCTGGCTCGTCATGGCTGGCTGGCGACTCTGGCTGCTCATGGCTGGCTGGCGACTCTGGCTGCTCATGGCTGGCTGGCGACTCTGGCTGCTCATGGCTGGCTGGCGACTCTGGCTGCTCATGGCTGGCTGGCGACTCTGGCTGCTCATGGCTGGCTGGCGACTGGCTGGCCGACTCTGGCTGCTCATGGCTGCTGGCGACTCTGGCTGCTCATGGCTGGCTGGCGACTCTGGCTACTCATGGCTGGCTGGCGACTCTGGCTGCTCATGGCTGGCTGGCGACTCTGGCTGCTCATCTCTGGCGGACGGCTCGGGCTGATCCTGTCTGGCGGACGGCTCGGGCTGATCCTGTCTGGCGGACGGCTCGGGCTGATCCTGTCTGGCGGACGGCTCTGACGGCTCGGGACAGACGGGCGGCTCTGACGGCTCGGGACAGACGGGCGGCTCTGACGGCTCGGCACAGACGGGCGGCTCTGACGGCTCGGGACAGACGGCCGGCTCTGACGGTGCTTGGCAGACGGGCGGCTCTGACGGTCTTGGCAGACGGGCGCTCTGACGGTGTTGGCAGACGGGCACTCTGGCCGGCTGAGGCGCACTGTAGGCCTGGTGCGTGGTGCCGGAACTGGTGGTACCGGGCTGGGGACACGCACCTGAAAGCTAGTGCGGGGAGAAGGTACAGGGCATACTGGACCCTGGAGACGCACATTAGGCCTAGTGCGTGGTGCCGGAACTGGTGGTACCGGGCTGGGGACACGCATCTCAGGGCTAGTGCGGGGAGCAGGAACAGGGCACACTGAGTTCTCGAGCGCCACTATAGGCCTGGTGCGTGGTACCGGGACTGGTGGTACCGGGCTGAGGGCACGCACCTCAGGGCGAGTGAAGGGAGAAAGATCAGTGCGTACAGGGCTCTGGAGACGCACATTAGGCCTAGTGCGTGGTGCCGGAACTGGTGGTACCGGGTTGGAGACACGCATCTCAGGGCTAGTGCGGGAGCAGAAACAGGATGCACAGGACTCTGGAGACGCACAGGAGGCTTGGTGGTGGTGCCGGAATTGGTGGTACCGGGCTGGAACACGCACATAGGGCGAGTGCGTGGAGGAGGAACAGGGCTCTGGAGACACGCTGGAAGCCTGGTGCGTGGTGTAGGCACTGGTGGAACTGGGCTGGGGCGGGGAGGTGGCGCCGGAAATACCGGACCGTGCAGGCGTACTGGCTCCCTTGAGCACTGAGCCTGCCCAACCTTACCTGGTTGTATGCTCCCCGTCGCCCGACCAGTGCGGGGAGGTGGAATAACCCGCCCTGGGCTATGTAGGCGAACCGGGGACACCATGCGTAAGGCTGGTGCCATGTAAGCCGGCCCGAGGAGACGCACTGGTGGCCAGATGCGTTGGGCCGGCTTCATGACATCC
>NC_036839.1:3376776-3471901 GCF_002910315.2 Salvelinus sp. IW2-2015
GGCTCAATACTCAATTTAGCCCTGCCAGTGCGGGGAGGTGGAATAACCCGCACCGGGCTATGAACACGTACAGGAGACACCATGCGCTCTACTGCGTAACACGGTGTCTGCCCGTACTCTCGCTCTCCACGGTAAGTACAGGGAGTATGCGCAGGTCTCCTACCTGACTTCGCCACACTCCTTTTAAGCCCCCCCCAATAKATTTTTGGGWTGTACTCACGGGCTTCCAGCCTTGCCTCCGTGCTGCCTCCTCATATCGCCTCCTCTCGGCTTTAGCTGCCTCCAGCTCTTCACGAGGGAGGAGATATTCTCCCGGTTGTGCCCAAGGTCCCTTACCATCCAATTCGTCCTCCCATGTCCAGAAATCCTGTGTAAGTGGGTCCTGTTGCCGCTTGACACGCCGCTTGGTCCGATTCGGGTGGGCAATTCTGTCACGATCGTCTATGGGTGAGAGAGAGGACCAAGGCGCGGCGTGTGCAAAATACATCTTCTTTTATTTAGAAGACAGGAAAAAACACACGAAACAAACACTAGACACAAACTAACAAAATAACAAACTGACGACCGTGAAGCTATAACGACCAATAGTGCTGACACAAACACTACACATAGACAATTACCCACAAACACCTAAAGCCTATGGCTGCCTTAAATATGGCTCCCAATCAGAGACAACAATAACCAGCTGTCTCTGATTGAGAACCAAATCAGGCAACCATAGACTTTTCTAAACACCTACACTGAAACCAACCCCATACATACTACAAAACCCCCCTAAACAATACACACACCCTAAACTAGACAAAACACACATACATCCCTCATGTCACACCCTGACCTAACTAAACTAATCAAGAAAATATATATAACAAAGGCCAGGGTGTGACAGTTCATTCAGTATTGTTGTAATTGTCATAATTACAAATACATTAAAAAAATGGCTGATTAATCGGTATCGGCTTTTTTTGGTCCTCCAATAATCGGTATCGGTATCGACATTGAAAAATCACAATCGGTCGACCTCTAATACACGCTATAAATCAATTTCGCCTACGGCATGGTAGTCACTGATGTACTGGTAACGACCATTAGCAGAGTTTACATGTTTATTTGTTTGTTCTATCTTTGACTGTCTTTAGCTAATGTAAACTACCTAATGTTACCATATAAGAGTAGCCCAATCTGGTAGCCATCTATTCCACTCTTGTCTGGAAAACACTCTGTTACTAAAAATAGAATTGTTGATATAGCTAACTCACTCTCTGTTTGTGTGTTGATAACGTTAGCAATGATGAATGTATATAAATTGTCTATGTTAGTTTGTTCTCAGTCAGTCTCAGCTGAATTGCAATCTTGTTGCCAATTTAAGTGATGCTAGTTAGCTAACAGCAAGCAGACAACCCCCTGGGTGCATGCTTTGTTTTTTGCCTTAGTACTATACAGCTGATTTTAAARAACCAACTCATCAAGCTGTGATTATTTGAATCAGCGGTGTAGGGCAAAAAGCTAAATGTGCACCTGGGAGGGGGAGTAGGGGGGGAAGTCTTATCCAGCTGGCTGTTCACCCCAGACAGGACAAGACCATTCGCCATAAGCACATAGTCTCACCTTCCCCAGTACACCATGCCGAACACCATTGCCTGTGTGCCGAAGCCGGATAAAGGACTGTGGCTGGTTTACACAGGCAGCCCAATTCAGAATTTTTGGGCCAATCAGATCAGATCAGTTGACTTCAGGGACACCTGAAGTCAATATTAAATMAATCATTCTTTATTATGAGAAAGCTGGAGAGGTTCCAACAAACTTTATGCACCATCGTACACATCGGTCGGAAGCTATACTATACAGCTGATTTTAAATAACCAACTCATCATCAAGCTGTGATTATCACTCAGAGAGCTATGTACTTAGGAAAAGGGTCCAGTCTACAAAATGGAGTGCTCTATGATCGTAACAGATTCTAGTTTTGGGAACAGAAAACTTTGTTGAGATTTAATCTTTCAGCGATAAGAAAACTAGCAAATGTAATCTGGCTCCATCTTTTCCCTCTGCCCACCACCAGACTTCCACTCAGCACCATATTTTGTGAGAAATAAGATTTTTGTGCATATGTAAAATGTCTGGTATCTTTTACTTAACATCATGAAACACTTTACATATTGCGTTTATATTTTTGTTCATTATACATACATTTAAAAACATTAACATATTCTGTGTGTGTGTGTGTGTGTGTGTGCATCTATCGGTTACACATGTCAGTACATACACACAACAAGTAGGTCACATGGGGGAGAGGCTTTGTGACGCGAGGTGTTGCTTTATTAGTTTTTTAAACCAGGTTTGCTGTTCACTTGCACTATATGARATGGAAGGGAGTTCCATGCACTCATGGCTCTGTATAATACTGTACAATTCCTTGATTTGTTCTGGACCTGTGGACTGTGAAAAGACCCCTGGTGGCACGTCTGGTGGGGTACTTGTGTAAGTTGACTATGCAAACAATTGTGAATTTCCAACACATTGTTACAATTGGTTAATTCATCCCCCTTCCTCTCCCCTGTAACTATTCTCCAGGTTGTTGCTGTAATTAAGAATGTGTTCCTAGTCAACTTACCTGGTAAAATAAAAAAATAATGCTTAGTGTTAATATTAGCCCTCTGATTACAATAAAGAGCAAGACGTGCGGCTCTGCTCTGTGCCAGCTGCAGCTTAACTAAGTCTTTCTTTGCAGCACTTGACCATATGACTGGACAATAATCAAGATAAGATAAAACTAGAGCCTGCAGGACTTCCTTTCTGGAGTGTGGTGTCAGACAATGAATTGTTATAAATTGCTTGATCAAACATTACCCCCAAAGCCAATGTAATGCATCAGTGTTGCTACATATACAGTAATCAATGCTAAATTAACATTTTCAGTCAGTGTATTTCTTCTGTCAGCCAGCTAATTATCAGTAAGTAGCCTGGCCTTGTTAAAATGTCTTGGATGTTGACTTGCGTAACGACGCATTATGGAGAGAAAGGATATTATCTTCATTATGTCATGACTATCCTGTGAGGATCCAGATGTGTCGGATCAGCTTCGCTGTGGATGACTTCGGCCAGACCCCCTCTGGCTGGCTGGTGGGGGGTTGACAGTTCACACCCTGTTGTAAATCAGGGATTAGAACTTTCAGCTATCTCCCTCTCCAAATTCACACAGGAATGTGCCTTTGTTTCACAGATGTTTCCCACCGATACTCTAACGCGTTCTAAAGCAAATACTGGAACAATATTTTTAACAGAATGTGGTCAGAGGCGATCTAAAAAATAATGATTTCATTTCAGTTGTTGTTTTGTGATGTCATTAAAAATGTGAGAAAGCAAATACTGGAACTTGAAAAGTATATACACTACATGTACAAAGTCTRCATCCTTTACATTGTGTATGAAATATGAAAAATTATGAAAGTGTTTATGTTAAGAGAGGGATGTGGTCTTAGAAACTATTAGAGGAAATAGTTTCTGTAACTTTGTACAAGTGAGTAGTCACTGCCCCTTGAGTGAGGTCAGAGAGCGTGTCAGCCTCACGAATCMCCCCTTTAGAAAAGTTTGTTTTGTACAAACTGCATAAAACAGTGGGTTAAGAATTAACATATCAGACCAGAGAGGAGTTGCGCTGCAGCTCACGTCCAAAGTGGTTTGAATTCTGAAATCTCAACACGAGGTAGAGACGATAGTTCCGTGCTTCTACACCTGCATTACTAGCTGTTTGGGGTTTTAGGCTGGGTGTCTGTACAGCACTTCGAGATATTAGCTGATGTACGAAGGGCTATATAAAATAAAATTGATTGATTGATTGATAGTCACCTCTTGGACAATCACTGTTACCACTGATTAGCTGTCCTAAGTAAAGTATCTAGAAAAGTGAACTTAAGTGGGACCATTCTACTACTRTTRTCAAAACACTGTAGTACGCTACTCTCATCCCCCCAATGGGAACCACTGATGGCTGGCTAGCCCATATTCAAAGAGGCAGCTTCAGGAGCGAATGAAAAGTAGAATAAACTCTGTAGTTCCGTTCAGGACTACACGACAAGTCAATGGATACCGGACGACGGCAGAGAAGGACAACAGTAGAAGAGACGGGTGGGGACATGCATTACAAGAGTGTCGCGGAAAGGCCCAACCAAAACCCTTTCCAAGAACGCTTTGTTCCGACATAGATACACGGCGAACCAAGGCATTTACACATAAATACATTCATGATTTCTTACTCCAAACGGACGGCGGTTTGTGTGCAAAGTATATGATTACTGTGAGAGTAGTGTCATGTACGAAAGTATTATGTTTCTGCCCCTCTCTCCATCTCCTTTGTAACAAGTCACCATATTGTGTCAGTCTGCTAGGGACCTGTTTGAATGTATTAAGTGTGTATGTTTATCCTGTGATACCATTTAGTTAGTTAGAAAATAAATCATTAAACAAATGTATGTAGTACTGAATCATAAGTAAGGCTGGGTTTTTGCAGAAGCAGGAGGTTATGACTGTTCAGAATGATGATATCATACAAGGTCATGATTAATACGTTGACTTTTTTTATGGATGTGATAGGTAAAGACCTTTAGAATTTAATTTGGGAGATGGTAACTCTTTAAACAACCGCTCTCATGGTGCCCCAAATCCTAATGAGTTAATTGTTACATGAATCATTTAATCGGGTAACAATTAAACATAGTTAGTTGATTAGATAAATACAGTGCCTTGCAAAAGTATTSATCCCCTTTGGCGTGTTTCCAATTTTTTTGCAATACAGCCTGCAATTTAAATGGATTTTTATGTTGATTTCATGTAATGGACATACACAAAATAGTCCAAATTGGTGAAGTGAAATGAAAAAAATTACTTACTTAATTACTAAAAATATAAAACGGAAAAGTGGTGCCCCTAAATAAGATCTGGTGCAACCAATTACCTTCAGAAGTCACATAATTAATTAAATAAAGTCTAAGTGTCACATCTAAGTGTCACATGATCTCAGTATATATACAACTGTTCTGAAAGGCCCCAGAGTCTGCAACACCACTAATCAAGGGGCACCACCAAGCAAGAGGCACCATGAAGACCAAGAAGCTCTCCAAACAGGTCAGGGACAACATTGTGGAGAAGTACAGATCAGGGTTGGGTTATAAAAAATATCCAAAACTTTGAAAATCCCACGGAGCAGCATTAAATCCATTGTAAAAAATGTAAAGAATATGGCACCACAACAAACCTGCCAAGAGGGCTGCCCACCAAAACTCACGGACCAGGCAAGGAGGGCATTAATCAGAGAGGCAACAAAGAGACCAAAGATAACCCTGAAGGAGCTGRAAAGCTCCACAGCGGAGATTGGAGTATCTGTCCATAGGACCACTTTAAGCCGTACACTCCACAGAGCTTGGCTTTATGGAAGAATGGCCAGAAAAAAGCCATTGCTTATTAAATAAAAAAGTAAGCAAACACGATTGGTGTTCTCCAAAAGGTATGTGGGAGACATATGAAAAAAGGTATTCTGGTCAGATGACACTAAAGTTTAGTTTTTTGGCCATCAAGGAAAATGCTATGTCTGGCACAAACCGAACACCTCTCATCACCCCAAGAAAACCATCACCAGCAGGAACCCATTCAACTTGAAGGAGCTGGAGCAGTTTTGTCTTGAAGAATGGGCAAAAATCACAGTGGCTAGATGTGCCAAGCTTATAGAGACATATCCCAAGAGACTTGCAGCTGTAATTGCTGCAAATGGTGGCTCTAATAGTTCTGCACACTCAAGTTTTCAGTTTTTTGTCTTATTTCTTGTTTGTTTCACAATAAAACATATTTTGCATCTTCAAAGTGGTAGGCATGTTGTGTAAATTAAATGATACAAACCCCCKAAAAATCTATTTTAGTTCCAAGGCAACAAAATAGGAAAAATGCCACAAGGGGTGAATACTTTCGTAAGGCACTGTTACAGTCATCAGATTAATGAAAGTAAAGTCACGACATTGAATTATATTACTGAGTCTGGTCATTCTCAACATTGTTTGAAGACAGCTCGTAATGCCATCTCAGTATCTGCTTCATTCTGCTTCGCTGCCAATCGCTTTCAGGTCTTTCTGTCGTTCAAAGCATCATTAATATGATTTATTTTGCTGTTTGTATTATTTAGTTTTTTGTGTTCTCTTTTTCAGTATGAATGTCACTCAGAATCAAAAACATTGCCATGGCTTTTCCTCGTCACCTCCAATAATGGCCTGCTTACAGGAGCTTAAGACTGATGAGAGCCAGACCTGCCTGTCTACATAGATCACCTAGAAGTAGCTTCCTCCAGGTCCCATTGGTGTCCAATAGAAACACCTATTCTGTCCATTTCCAATCTATAAATCAGAAATTTTTATTTCAAATGCCAAAGGTTAAAAACACTTGGTTGCAATGTCAAAAACAGACTGTGGTTCTGACAACATCACGGTTGTGGGTTTCATTCTGGCACGGGCCACCTTGAATATGGGTCACTGTCAATGTTGACAGTTCTGTAAGTCTCTCCGGCATCCGCTTAATGACCATATTTGTAGTTTTGAGAGGATTTTAATCTAAAATCCAAAATAGACTGTTAACTTTGACAAAACTCYAACTGCATAAAGTGATAATTACACAAAAATATTTATGTTTCTACACCCAGTGTTGTTCTGTTTATAATTATCCATTGTGAGGTCACATGCAACAAAATCTTCGAACAATTTCAAAGGCCTCTGACGAGGAGGAGTAGTAAGGATCGGAGGACCAATGCACAGCGTGGTACGTGTTCATGCTCTTTAATAAAACAAACGAACACTGAAACAAAACAATAAACAACATGTGAAATAACTAACCGAAACAGTTCCGTGTGGAACACACAGACACGGAAAATAAACACCCACGAAACACAGGTGGAAAAAGGCTACCTAAGTATGATTCTCAGAGACAACTAACGACACCTGCCTCTGATTGAGAATCATACCAGGCCAAACGCAAAAACCAACATAGAAAAACGAACATAGATAACCCACCCAACTCATGCCCTGAACATACTAAAACAAAGAACTAAGGTCAGAACGTGACAAGGCCCTAAACAAGAAGGCTGTAACACTTCTACAGCAGAGTGATTGACACCTCTTCGTCTTCTGCGATATGTGGCCTGGACCTCTGACAGACAGCATCATGGGTAATATGATCTGACAGAGGAGTGAGAGGCTGCTATGACCTTCACCTGACAGCCCTGGGCCATCAGGTCCCAGGGAACTTCAGTACTCTGTAAGACATGTCAATAGGAGTGATCAATGGAAGCATTGACGCCTCCTGTGCCAAATCCACTTGTATCAGAGCTTCTTTGCCCTCTTTTGTCATACGGCCCATCCTTCTACTTTGTACTTTGGTGTGCAGGTACAGCTGAAGTCTGTCTGTCTGCCCATCATACCAAGCAGTGGAATGCTTGATTGACACGACAGAGGGTTTTATATTGTTAGACAACAGATGTCGTACATCGCTGTTAGTTGCTCTTGGAAAAATATGAGACACACACACACACACACACACACACACACACACACACACACACACACACACACAGGACCGGGGTCACTCCACTCGTGGAGATGCGCCACCCCCCTAACTGAGAATTTCCCCAAACAAACACAATTAGGGGCCTATTAGATTCATTATGTTGAAAGGAAATGCGAACGAGATTAGATATCAAAAAAGCCACAAGGCTAATTTATCCCCTGTGTCTGGAGGTAGCTCAACACTTTAACCCCATAGAGTCGATGTCTGCATCCCCGTGGAATCTAATTAACGTAATGAACAAATCCCCATGAAACTCTGTCAGTTTAAGCTAGAGATATTTGCTGCATTAGATGCATCTCAATCCACCGCATCCGCCAATGTCACACTTCCGCATCTGTGGTGAAAGGTGACGGAGCTAGAGCGATGTTTGTCAGACCATGAGACATCCCGAAAATTGGACTTCTCGCAAAACCGTCTGTTGCGTCCGAACGGTTAAACTGAAAAATGAATGGATGTATATATGGAGACTGTTTAGTGCCAAAAAAGGGTTAAAGACATGTAGAAAAAATGTTTTATAATAATGTTTCCTGATCTTTCTTATATATGCTACCAGTCAAAAGATTGGACACACCTATTCATTCAAGGATTTTTCTTAGTTTTTACTATTTTCTACATTTTAGAATAATAGTGAAGACWTCCAAACTATGAAATAACACATATGGAATCATGCAGTAACCAAAAAAGTGTTAAACAAATCTTGATGACAGCTTTGCACACTCCTGGCATTCTCTCAACCAACTTAATCTGGAATGCTTTTCCAACAGTCTTGAAGGAGTTCCCACATATGCTCAGCACTTGTTGGCTGCTGTTCCTTCACTCTGCTGTCCAACTCATCCAAAACCATCTCAATTGGGTTGAGGTCGGGTGATTGTGGAGGCCAGGTCATCTGATGCAGCACTCCATCACTCTCCTTCTTGGTCAAATAGCCCTTACACAGCCTGGAGGTGTGTTTTGGGTCATTGTCCTGTTGAAAAACAAATGATAGTCCCATTAAGRGCAAACCAGATGGGATGGCATATCGCTGTAGAATGCTGTGGTAGCCATGCTGGTTAAGTGTTTCTTAAATTCTAAATAAATCAACAACAGTGTCTACCAACAAAGCATCCCCACACCATCACACCTCCTGCTCCATGCCTCATGGTGGGAACCACACATGCAAAGACARGGCGGTTGGAACCAAAGAGCTCAAATTTGTACTCATCAGACCAAAGGGCAGATTTCCACCAGTCTAATGTCAACTAGTCGTATTTGTTGGCCCAAGGAAGTCTCTTCTTCTTATTGGTGTCCTTTAGTAGTGGTTTCGTTGCAGCAATTCGATCCTGATTCACGCAGTCTCCTCTGAACAGTTGATGTTGAGATGTCGGTTACTTGAACTCTGTGAAGCATTTATTTGGGCTGCAATTTCTGAGGTGCAGTTAACACTAATGAACTTATTCTCTGGTAACTCTCGGTCTTCCTTTCCTGTGGCGGTCCTCATGAGAGCCAGTTTCATCATAGCTCTTGATGGTATATGCGAATGCATTTGTAGAAATTTTAAAAGTTCTTGAAATTTTCTGTATTGACTGACCTTCATGTCTTAAAGTACTGATGGACTGTTATTTCTCTTTGCTTATTTGAGCTGTTCTAGCAATAATATGGACTTGGTCTTTAAACAATACAGTGCCTTGCAAAAGTATTCATTCCCTTTGGCGTTTTTCCTATTTTGTTGCATTACAACCTGCAATTTAAATGCAGTTTTATTTAGATTTCATGTAATGGACATACACAAAATAGTCCAAATTGGTGAAGTGAAAAAATAACTTGTTTCTAAAAAATAAAAAGAGAACAAGTATCACGTTCTGACCTTTATTTGCTTTGTTTTGTCTTTATTTAGTATGGTGAGTTGGGGTGGGCAGTCTATGTGTGTTTTTCTATGTTGGGGTTTTGAGTTCGGCCTGGTATGGTTCTCAATCAGAGGCAGCTGTCAATCGTTGTCCCTGATTGAGAATCATACTTAGGTAGTCTGGGTTTCACTTTTGGTTTGTGGGTGTTTGTTTCCGTGTGAGTGTTTGTTGCCACACGGTACTGTTTTCGGTTTCGTTCATGTTCACATTTATTGTTTTGTATTTCATAGTGTTCAGTTTATGTTTTGAAATAAACGTTATGGACACTTACCACGCTGCGCATTTGTCCGATCCTTCAAACTTCTCCTCCTCAGATGAGGAGGACAGCCGTTACAACAAGTGGTGCGTGCATATGTATTCACCACCTTTGCTATGAAGSCCCTAAATAAGATCTGGTGCAACCAATTACCTTCAGAAGTCACTTAATTAAATAAAGTCCACCTGTGTGAAATCTGCAACACCACTAAGCAAGGGGCACCACCAAGCAAGAGGCACCATGAAGACCGAGAAGCTCTCCAAACAGGTCAGGGACAACATTGTGGAGAAGTACAGATCAGGGTTGGGTTATAAAAAAATATCAGAGACCGAAGATAACCCTGAAGGAGCTGCAAAGCTCCACAGTGGAGATTGGAGTATCTGTCCATAGGACCACTTTAAGATGTACACTCCACAGAGCTTGGCTTTATGGAAGAATGACCATAAAAAAAGCCATTGCTTAAAGAAAAATAGTAAGCAAACACTTTTGGTGTTCACCAAAGGCATGAGGGAGACTCCCCAAACATATGGAAGAAGGTACTCTGGTCAGATGAGACTAAAATTGAGCTTTTTGGCCATCAAGGAAAACGCTATGTCTGTAATAAACCCAACACCTCATCACACCAAGAACACCATCCCACAGTGAAGCATGGTGGTGGCAGCATCATGCTGTGGGGATGTTTTTCATTGGCAGGTCACAATTGAAGGAATGATGGATGGCGCTAAATATATGGAAATTCTTGAAGGAAACCGGGACGGAGGTTCACCTTCCAGCAGGACAATGACCCTAAGCATACTGCTAAAGCAACACRCGAGTGGTTTAAGTGGAAACATTTAAATGTCTTGGAATGGCCTTGTCAAAGCACAGACCTCAATTCAATTAAGAATCTGTGGTATGACTTCAAGATTGCTGTACACTAGCAGGAACCCATTCAACTTGTAGGAGCTGGAGCAGTTTTGCCTTGAAAAATGGGCAAAAATCCCAGTGGCTAGATGTGCCAAGCTTATAGAGACATATCCCAAGAGATGGCTCTACAAAGTATTGACTCAAGTTTTCAGTTTTTTTGTCTTATTTCTTGTTTGTTTCACAATGAAAAGTATTTTGCATGTTGTGTAAATCAAATGATACAAACCTCCCAAAAATCTATTTTAATTTAAGGTTGTAAGGCAACAAAATAGGAAAAATGCCACAAGGGGTGAATACTTTCGCAAGGCACTGTAGGGCTTTCTTTTGTATACCACCCCTACCTTTTCACAACACAATTGATTGGCTCAACCGCAATAAGAAGGAAAATAATTCCACAATTTAACTTTGAACAAGGCACACCTGTTAATTGAAATGCATTCCAGGTGACTACATCATGAAGCTGGTTGAGAGAGTGCCAAGAGTGTTTAAAGCTGTCATCAAGGCAAAGGGTGGCTACTTCGAAGAATCTCAAATATAAAATATATTTCGATTTTTTTGAGGTTACTACATGATTCCATATGTGTTATTTCATAGTTTGATTTCTTCACTGTTATTCTGCAATGTAGAAAATTGTAAAAATAAAGAAAAACCRTTGAAATTAGTAGGTGTGTCTTAGCTTTTGACTGGTACTGTATATCAGAGGAGTTTGTTGTGACGCATTCAATCCCGCCTCCCGATGCGCACTCACTCTTTCACTTTCAAAAAAATGTTTTACACCGTTTTCTCCCCAATTTCATGGTATCCAATTGGTAGTTACAGTCTTGTCTCATCGCTGCAATTCCCGTACGGACTCGGGAGAGGCTAAGGCCTAGAGCTGTGCGTCCTCCGAAACACAACCCAACCAAACTTCACATCTTCTTGACACAATGCACACTTAACTCAGAAGCCAGCCGCACCAATGTGTTGGAGGAAACACCGTGCACCTTGCAACCGTGTCAGCATGCACTGTGCCCGGCCCGCTACAGGAGTTGCTAGTGTGCGATGGGACAAGGACATCCCTGTCGGCCAAACCCTCCCCTAACCCGGACGACTCTGGGCCAGTTGTGCGCCTCCCCATGCGTCTCTGGGTAGCGGCCGGCTGCAACAGAGCCTGGACTCAAACCCAGAATCTCTATTAGCACAGCTAGCACTGCGATGCAGTGCCTTAGWCCACTGTGCCACTCGGGAGTCTCTCTTTCTCTCTCTCTCGCTCTRGCGATCTTTCTCTCTCTGTCTCAGACTTACAATTCTACWATTTAAGGCCACTCTAGTCTTAAGTTGTTATGGTGGCGTAGTTCTGAACCCACCATGGAAAGAAACATAGATATGTCTGTGTGTCTGTGGTTTGATACCAGAGCAGCCTTGGCAGAGGGCACTATCTGGAGGATCTGAGTGGATCTAATAGCGCTGCTGGAATCAGAACATGCAGACAGTGTAGAGTAAAAAGGGCTTGATTGGGAACGTTAGCGACGCAGCTGCTAGCCGGTTCACAAGAGCGGCGATAAATTGCAGCTACATAACTTCCCTTGCTTAATCAGACTGAAGTAATCGGCCTGAAAAYATTKTCCCATATGTTGGTTGGGAGCTGGCTGAGGGAGAGGGAGAGAATGACAGAATAAGGGAGAGGGAGAGTGACAGAGAAGCCCCCGGGTTACACCAAGGACAGAGGGCCACTCAGAGGTTAGCATGTCTGGCTACAATTAGGCACTCTGAGGAAGAGAGATTGTGATGATGCTTCGGGGAGCTATTGGTCCTGAATCATTAGTCATTACTCCAGTCAGGAACGACTGGCTCTGAAGTCAATGTGTGGTTCCGTCTCATAGTTTACAAACACATGTTTCCTCCTTACAACAARGGCCCGGAACTCTGTCGACCCTGGCCAAAAGTACGTTAAACAGGAAAGGGTGCCAAATGGGACACACTGGCTCTCCAAAACTGGAAATACACATTTTACAGCTGCAAGGGGGAATGGGAGGGGGAGGTGTTTGTTTGGTGGAATGTTAATCTGTTTTGTGTTCATCTTTTCTTCATGTGTTGGTTGTCCGTGAGAGGGATCAAGCCAGAACCTTTGATGGCGTGACAGTTGACGAACCCCTTCACAGACGTTCAAATGAGGTGGAAATGAAACTTTTGCGCTGCGTCATTTTGTGGTTTGAACTTCCGTCATGTTAGTTGGTGTTCAAGATCATCAGTTTGAGGTGGCAAAGATAAAAACCTGTCAGAGTGTAAAATTGAATGACACTTCACCCAACATTCCCGAAACACACACCAAAGAGTGATTACACTGGTTTACCGTGACCTCATAGCATTTACCCCAGCTTTCTTAATCAGCATACAAAGTAATCTTTTCAAAATACTCACATGGCAGCACATTTCCTTGATGTGGGTTTGTTAAAGAAAGCATATTAACGCGATGTGTTTTATGGAATGTGGTTTCGATTGTTTAATTAAGTAAGCATTAAGGGGGAGCTCATAACGACGTTATTCCACTTCCTCAGCTTTCAATAATCCCCTGACGTTCTGGGATAATTACAGCTCTGTAAGTGTTTCATAAGAGAGAGTTCACGCCCGACACACAATTTTGTCTTACACACACTCATTTCACTGCTCTCACACACGCTATCATCTCTCTCTCTCTCTCTCTTTCTTACATACACAAACTCCTTGAAAYGTTCCCAAGACAATCACTTCTAAGCTCACAGTCTGTAACCAAATGTATTAATGCAGCTAACTGGTTGTAACCACAACTTTACTAAAGCTATTGTTACAGGTCCTATTCAGTTGCCTTGAGCTGCACCAGTCCCCTCATTGTGTACTGT
This sequence comes from Salvelinus sp. IW2-2015, assembly GCF_002910315.2. Lineage (NCBI taxonomy): Eukaryota > Metazoa > Chordata > Actinopteri > Salmoniformes > Salmonidae > Salvelinus > Salvelinus sp. IW2-2015. Next base: position 3,390,282 of record NC_036839.1, read on the forward strand.
TTTTTTTGTTTATGTGTTTGTTTATTAATGCGGCTGATGTAGAGTAATGTGGTGAACAACAGTCACAAGTGTACGATGACTTACTCACCCAACCAGATGCATTCAATTTGATAAAAGCACACACGTGCAGACACTTGCATGCACGCCTATACAAGCACAAACGTGCTTGCACACACACACACACAATGTACATGTACATACTACAAACACTGTAACTAGCTTACTGCCATCTTTACATTAATTTGGGTAAATACACAGTACCTTCAGCGCACGTAGTGAGACATACAGTATATAGTGGAGACGATACTAATGGCACAGTAACAACTGCAGTCATAGCCATAATGATGCTTTGGCCTGAGAGCCCAGTGTGTTGGCCTGCAACACACTTAATCTCAATTCAATGTCTCAGACTTGAGCTGCAGACTCCAGATGTGGCTGCAGCCATCACCTCTGGATGGCTCTCCTTGCCTTGATTTATATCCAGCTCAGAAACACACACATACTGTATAACACACACATAGGCCTACTTATTTTTACACACCAGGCCCCAAATGCCATGGCTCCAGCCCCAGCCATCAGCAGGCCAGCGCTGGAGCAGATCAACCCCAACGAAGGGATCTTGGAAAGTTTGTGGGACTCGAGAAGGGCCGACCGGGCTCTCTTCCAGGTGGGATAACAGAGACGGACACATCTGGGCCGAAGGTATGCCGACCTCTTCCTCAGGGAAGAGCGGGGGCTGATAACCCAGGGAACACTCAAAGGGCGAGAGACCCAGAGCAGACCAAGGAAGGGTGTTGCGGGCGTATTCGACCCACACTAGTTGCTGGCTCCAGGTGTTGGGGTTGGCGCAGACCAGGCAGCGAAGAGTCGTCTCCACGTCTTGGTTGTCTTGGTTCCCCGCTAGGAGTTCACGATTCCCCACATCGTAGTTCCTCTCCATGGCGTTGAGGCGATCGGAGGTGGCGGCGTAGGGCTGTAACTTGAGGTCCAGTGCAGAACACTGGGACAGGACAGCCCTAAATCTGACATCCYAAGTGTCGGCCTCCACCATAAACTGGCGGGACGTGTCAGGATGAACCAAGCTGGGAGTTGTGGTGAAACGGTGCTTGACATCCCGGAACGCCCGATCAGCAGCTGGGGACCACGTGAACGGAACCTTGGGAGAGGTGAGTGCAGACGGCGGAAGCCAGGGTGCTGTAACCCCGAATAAAGCGTCAATAAAAGTTTTTGAATCCCAGAAACGTTGCAGATGCACCCTGGACGTAGGCTGGGGCCAATCAATCACCGCTCTCACCTTCCCGGGATCCATCTGTACACTCCCTGCAGCGATGATGTAACCCAGGAAGGGGATGGTGGAGCGATGGAATTCGCACTTCTCTGCTTTCACAAAAAGCTGGGTCTCCATGAGGTGTTGGATCAAGGGGAAAACCGCTGGTAGGCTTGACGAACAAAACGAACTGGCAACAGACAAACAGAGAACACAGGTATAAATACAATGGGGATAGTGGGGAAGATAGGTGACACCTGGAGCGGGAGGAGACAAGCACAAAGACAGGTGAAACAGATCAGGGTGTGACAGCAGCTGATTTATTACATTGTCCACATTGTAGTAGGGTTTCAATATAATGAAGGATGTGATTTCCTGATTATTCCGACATTTCTGACATGATCCTCTTCATATATTGTTGCAACATTCCAAACCAGTGTTCCAATTCCTGTTATGTCATACTGATCAAATCCATGAATGGTTACCTCGAAGAATTGTCTGCTAAACACATGAGCACTAAATTAATTAATTAAGAACAATTAAATACTACTTGTTTGGTATGTCACTATAAGCTACGTAAGCTTTGACTGACCATGTTCTTTAGCTTTTTTATTAAGGAACACTACTATGACCCGGCAAGTGGATTAGGGTATTTAGCCTGGCAACTCATAACCTCCCCAAAGAATGTGCCAGTAGAGTACAGAAGATCGTCCTCCAAGTCATCCAAATGAGGGCTGACTGTATTTTTTTCACTTTCCTGGCTCAAACAGAGAGTGACGCTATGTTAGCTAGCTGGCTGTGGATATCCAACACTGGAACTCTTCCAAGTCGAGGTAAGCCTTTGGTTTTATTAATTTATTGCCACCGGGGCCCGCCGGTGTAACTGATAAACTTCTAAACTACTTGATGTACAGTGTACTGCGTGAATGTAGCGGGTTTACTAACGCGTTAGTTCTAGTAGCTACACTACATGACCAAAAGTAAGTGGATAAATGCTCGTCGAACATCTCATTACAAAATCATGGGCATTAATATGGAGTTGGTCCGCATTTTGCTAATATAACAGCCTCCACTCTTCTGTAAAGGCTTTCCTCTAGATGTTTGAACATTCGCCCAACATTGGGACATCCTTCCATTCAGCCACAAGAGCATTAGAGAGGTCGGGCACTGATGTTGGGCAATTAGGCCTGGCTTGCAGTCGGCGTTCCAATTCATCCCAAAGGTGTTTGATGGGGTTGAGGTCAGGGCTCTGTGCAGTCCAGTAAAGTTCTTCCACACCAAGTCGATAAATCATTTCTGTATGGACCTCGCTTTGTGCACGGGGGCATTGTCATGTTGAAACAGTAAAGGGCCTTCCCCAAACTGTTGCCTCAAAGTTGAGAGCACAGAATAGTCTAGTATGTCATTGTATTCTGTAATGTTATGATTTCCCTTGAATGAAACTAGGGGGCCTAGCCCAAACCATGAAAAACAGCCCCAGACCATTATTCCTCCCACACCAAACTTTACAGTTGGCACTATGCATTCAAGCAGGTAGCGTTCTCCAGGTATCTGCCAAACCCAGATTCGTCCATCGAACTGCCAGACGGTGACGCATGATTCATCACTCCAAAGAACGTGTTTCCACTGCTACAGAGTTCAATAGCGGTGACCTTTACACCACTCCAGCCGACGCTTGTRACTGCACATGGTGATCTTAGGCTTGTGTGCGTGCGGCTGCTTGGCCACAGAAACCCATTTCATTGAGCTCCCGACAAACAGTTATTGTGCTGACATTGCTTCCAGAGGCAGCTTGTAACTTGGTAGTGAGTTTTGCAACCAAGGAGAGACGATTTTTACGTTCTGCGCGCTTCAGCACTCAGCGGTCCCGTTCTGTGAGCATGTGTGGCCTACCACATTGCAGCTGAGCCATTGTTGCTCCTAGAAGTTTCCACTTCAGACAACACTTACAGTTGACTGGGGAAGCTCTAGCAGGGCAGAAATTTGACGAACTGACTTGTTGGAAAGACGGCATCCTATGACGGTGCCAAGTTGAAATTACTGAGCTCTTCACTAAGGCCATTCTACTGCCAATGTTTGTCTATAGGAGTGGCTGTTAATAGCCGAATCCAGTAATTTGAAGGGGTGTCCACATAATTTTGTATGTTGACTATGATGATAGCTAATATAGTGACAACGATGTAGGCTGTGTGTAGCGGTTAGTGGTTGTGGTATGAAGGATTGTTTGGCTTGGAAAGGTTTTTTCGCCTGGTCACAGACAGCTGTTGTGTTGTGCACTGAAGTCCACAAACAAAGGGAAAAGGTGAGAGGAGAGCGCGTAGATGCGAGAAGGAATTTTACAACGAGCAAAGTGATCATGATGTTTGTATATGGCTGCTATGAAAGTGGACAGTGTTTATACGGGTGATAAGGGGTTTCTTAAGCGGAAAAAAATAGAAATAACTTTTATTCGTCTGTTGCTGCAACCTCATGAAAATGTGAGCTCGGTGAATGGAATATGAATGACAGTCCATTACTTATTTCTATTACAGTTTCACCTTCCAACAGGACAACGACCCTAAGTACACAGCCAAGACAAAGCAGGAGTGGCTTCGGGACAAGTCTCTGAATGTCCTTGAGTGGCTCAGCCAGAGCCCAGACTTGAACCCGATCGAACATCTCTGGAGAGGCCCTAAAATAGCTGTGCAGTGACACCCCATCCAACCTGACAGAGCTTGAGAGGATCTGCAAGGAAGAATGGGAGATACTCCCTAAATACAGGTGTGCCAAGCTTGTAGCGTCATACACAAGAAGACTCGAGGCTGTAATCGCCGCCAAAGGTGCTTCAACCAAGTACTGAGTAAAGGGTCTCAATACTTATGTAAATACGGTATGTTTTTTATGTTTACTAAAATTGCAAACATTTCTAAAAACCTGTTTTCACTTTGTCATTATTGGGTATTATGTGTAGATTGCTGAGGATTAAAAAAAAATGTAATCCATTTTAGAATAAGGCTGTAACGTAACAATATGTGGAAAAGGTCAAGGCGTCTGAATACTTTCCGAAGACACTGTAGATAGGACTAGGATCTGAACGGATAGTTCAAGTGCTTCTTCTCTTTTCTAAACTGTAGGAAATACATTATATGGTCTATACTTGGCATGTAGGTTTCTCATTTATGTGACACAAATTGGGCTCTGTGGGAGGGGATTGGGCAGGGTATATGCAAATTTATACAGTAGTATTTACTGTAGTTAAACTAGTTTTTTCCCAGATTGTAGTGTTTTTGCGGATATTACTGCAGTATTTACTACAGTATTCTACTGTACACACAAATTCTACAGTAAGTACTACACATGACATTGTGTAGTAAAGAATACTACAGTTTTTTCTACAGAATTCTATAGTTTTTCATGTGGGCAGTGACTCTCCTTTGTCTTTTTTTTGTCTGCTCTTCTCTGTCAACACACGATGCAACACACACACACACAAAAACAAGAAATCTATGTAACCTATAATTTTTACGGGGCAGATTTGAGTGTGCGTGACAGGCCAAATCCAATAGCTGCAGTCGGGCTGACAGGGCTGACATGTGTCTTGCCATTCTGGCCCTTCAATTATGCATGCGCCAATGTTTCCCCAGCCCATAATTGAATCACACTGTCTCAAATGTGTTATTTTTAATTGGTTGCATTTGATTTCTGACATCAGCGCCGTGGTGTCATAAATTATGCAAATGAGAGGTCCCTTAATTGTGAGTGTTATTAAAACCAAACTAATTGCGCATTATTAAAATGTGACTTGGAACGAGGATGTTGGGGGCTTCGCCCTGACACCAGTTTCTCTATGTGCCAAATAATTATTATTAGAGCTTATTTCTGGCCTGTCTTTTGTTGTTGCTGTGGCCTGGTTGTAACCTTGGGAGAGGCTTTAATTGAGGGATGTGGAAATGTATGCTGTTGGACTGCATACTGCTAGGAGGACTCTGTGGCGATAAAATATATGTTCTTACACTCACACACATATCACGCATGCATGAACACACATACTTGCATGCACGCACACGCATGCACACACACGCACGCACACACACGCATGCACGGAGCGTGCACACAAACACCCACATACATACATACACTCCTGACTCCTTGTACAGCAGGAGACTGAGGAGAGTTGGGCGTAATCTGTTCTCTTGGCCGACTCAAAGTACTTGTCTCAGTTTTATTGATCTTATATAATAGATTTTGATCAACTCTCTTTCAAGAGATTCTTTGACTCACCACATTACATAAAATTTGACTTTCATTATTGCTCTTTTCAGAGGTTGACAATGTACATACCCTGGACTGAATATAAGGACATCTTGAAATTCATTCGGATTAGGTATACTGTCAGTTCTCACATAGCAGATGAGTCACTGTGTGACCACCGGGGGCCTCATTTGTCAATCTTGCATACATTTCTCAGTAAATTCTGGCTGTATTTCTGCGCTTGTGAATAAGCGTTATAATCCCGCCTGGAAAACACCCTCCATTCACTTTTTATGGTAACTAAAATGTCTTCTTTTGCAGTATAATTTGGAAATGTTGGAACTGGGCCATGACAGTTTCTAAAGTGCAATGGCAAATTTGATCACATTTCTGTAGAGGTGCTGGGTAGAATGTTTTAATCTTTCCAAGTATCTCAGAAATAGAGATAAAATGAATCCCTTACCTTTGATGATCTTCATATGGTTGCACTCAGCAGACATTCATTTACTCAATAAATGTTTATTTTGTTCGATAAAGTCTCTTTATATACAAAAACCTCCGTTTTGTTCGCGCGTTTTCTTCAGTAATCCACAGGCTCCATCGCAGTCAAAACAGGAAGACAAAAAAAACTAATTGTATCCGTAAAGTTCATAGAAACGTGTCAAACGATGTTTATATTCAATCCTCAGGTTGTTTTTAGCCTAAATAATCGATCATATTTCAACCGGACAATAACGTCGTCAATATAAAAGGTAAACAAGAATTGCTCTCTCTCTCTGACGAGCGCATGAAAAAGCTCTGCGACACTTTAGCGTCCAGTCATTCCGAATGCTCTTATTCACTCATTTTTCAGAATACAAGCCTGAAACGATTTCTAAAGACTGTTGACATCTAGTGGAAGGCATAAAACTGCAGTTTGAGTCCTAAGTGAATAGAAAACTACAAAACCCCCAAAAAAGACTTCCTGAATGGATTGTTCTCAGGTTGTCGCCTGCCAAATCTGTTCTGTTATACTCACAGACACTATTTTAACAGTTTCGGAAACTTTAGAGTGRTTTCTATCCAAATCAACCAGTTATATGCATATCACGTCTTCTGGGCCCGAGAAGCAGGCAGTTTAAATTGGGCATGCATTTCATCCAAAATTCCGAATGCTGCCCCCTACCCTAGTGACGTTAAGGCCTATCATAGAAAGAATATAGCCAGCTATATCACCTAATGTTTTGTTAAAAGTTAATCTTTCATTTTAACTGAGAAAAATAGGCTGGATACACCGAGAAAAGTACTGGAGAAAAGTAGCTAAACATCAGTCAGAGCATGATAGAATGCCTGTTTGTGAATTCTCATTGGAGTTTAGAAGTGCAACTGAAGCACAAAATTAGTCTCATGCCGAGCAGAAATTACAATAAGAAGCACTTTGGATCTGCATTTACAAAATGCAGCAAGATATTTCTTATGCGTTTTATATATTTTTTTCCTGCATGAAAAACACAGAATTCTGCGTTAACACGACCCCTACGTTTTAATTTGGTATCTAAGTGGCTGAATTAAAAAGGTGACGGGGCATCATATTGTGTTAGCTTTCTGCCGTATTTAAAAAGTCAAAGCCATTTGCACAACTGCCACTGCTATCTTGATTTCCTTGCGTTTTTTCTCCTCTTCTTTCTCGGCCTGTCTGCTCATCCCCCTCTTCTCCAAGCAGAGCAGGCAGGCAAGTTGCCTTAGTGACTTCAGACTCCACACAGACACAGCGTGTAGACATTCTAATGGAGAAGCCAGTGCTGTGCTTCCTGTGCTTAAAGCATGCCTCAAAACTTTGTTCATTTGCACAATGTCTCTCACTCACATCCGCTTGTAAATGCTCAAATTTGGTAGCTCCTACCTACAGTATATATGGCATTTGGTATTTTATCAGGATCCCCATTAGCTGTTGCAAAAGCAAGTCATCAAATAAAGTATCTCGGACATTTTTCCGCTATTCCGGAAATTCCACCAGATGGCGACTGGCTGCTTATTGCAAATGGACAAAACATCACCGAAGTGACATGGCCATTTCTCCTAAACGGAAAAAACTTTGAAGACGAAACTCAGTGAGCACAGGTTTGGCCAAATGGCCCATTTTCTGTGATTAAAGGTAAAAAAGGTAATACAGCGCTAATTTGACCGCTTCACGTCAAAGTACATGAACCTACGGTGTAAGGGAAAAAAGAACCAGCCATTTATCTAACGTACTTTAAGAGAAATAATTCAACGTCTGGTTCGGTGATGGTTAAAGAAATCGTTTTTTCCCCCAGAACAGATCCAGTTGCGACGTGTTCAGACGAATCCGTTAAGGTGGGTTTCGGGGCTCTACGTGATTTCTATGATTTTCTGAACTCTTACACACACACACACACACACTGTCAATGGGGAGTAACACAGTGTGAGGCTTACAGACACACAGAGCCTGCAATAGTTACCTGAGTTCGAACTATCAAAGAACCGTCAAACCTAGAGCTCTGAAACTTTAAATACATGTTCTAGAGCTTAAGTCGATAGTGCACAGTGAGTTATGTGGCTCTAGAAGGTTCTCAGGCCGAGAAACTGCCTCGTCCATTTGCAATGACTTTGACTCATTTAGAAATGTCCCATAATCACAAGACTAGGTGCATTGAAACCGCCTCGGCCCATAGAGACGGACCCCAAAGTTTCTGTCCGATAGCTCATTCATGGACCCCGTAGCAACACCCGGAAAAGTGAATTTTCAGCACTAATTAAGGTTGCTGCTCGGGCTCCGAATGACCTATCGAGCCGAAACTCAGGATTCGGGGTCGCCTCAGCTAGGCCTACACATAATGTCAGAACTGGACCCGCAGCTAGAAATTAACTAAGTGTTTTAAGTTTTTATTATGGTTTATTAAACAGAAGGCGCTGTGAATTTTGGGCCTGCTCTGAAATATGTGACAGTTGGCTTCTAAACATGTTGGACAAAGTGGGTTTGGTGTCAGTATGTATCAGTTTGGTGTCAGAATGATATCTTATAGACTGATGGATGGCCAACATCCGGTGAAATTGCAGAGCGTGAAATTCAAACTACAGAATTATAAATTTTTAACTTTCATAAAATCACAAGTATAATACATCAAAGTAAAGCTTAACTTCTTGTTAATCCAGCCGCTGTGTCAGATTTCAAAAAGGCTTTACGGCGAAAGCACGGAGAGGAACCACTATCACTGCCCGGCCATCTAGAGTTCAATGGGCCAGTCAATTGGGCATTTCTGCAGTATATTAGAGCATGTCAAATTAGTGATCGTAAATGCCCATTGTAAGACATTGCAAATGGATAGTACATTTCCAATGTTTTTAATGAGGGATTTACCATCACCAAATGGACATGCTGAAATCAACACCAACGAGCGATGGAGAGGAACCACTATCACTGCCCGGCCATCTCGAGTTCAACGAGCCAGTCAATTGGGCATTTCTGCAGTATATTAGAGCATGTCATATTCGTGATGGTAAATGCCCGTTGTAAGACATTGCAAATGGACAGCCGTGTAAATGCCATTTGGACATGGTTTACTGACTTTTGGGTTCGGAAGCCGACTTCCTATGATCATATATGGCAAATGGACATAACATCCTGATTTGGTACTTCCAATACTTATGTATGGCATTTGGACATTTCTTATGCCATTTGGCCATGGTTCACGGACTTTTGGGTTCGGAAGCCGACTTCCTATGATCATATATTGCAAATGGACAAACTCAATTTAATTAGACAAATGTATGTTCATAAGGTTATTACATATGTATAATTGACAAGAAAAATGAACAAAAAAAGGTCCAGAAAGCACTTTTTTAGAGGGGGTTGTATTTTTGAACACGTTTTTAGATTTTCAAAATTTGACCCTTGGGTCTTGACTTTGTGACCATTTGCCGTATGAAAATCTACGGTGGAGCGCGCTCGCCATCTTTGGGATTTTTMGGGTATGACACTTGCCATATGGTTTGGATGAACTGCTGTCTATTTGAGTGGTATTTGCGATTGTGTATATAGTTCGCCCAATGGCAATAAGTTGCCATTCATTTTTGTCCATTTCATGGGGGTCTTCCCTTACATCACTCAATGACTTACAGATTGCTGTCAACTTGCCGTTCTCCTGTTTCAACTCATCGAGCTGACCCTAGGAGAACTGCAAACTGTTCTTCAGGTCCTGGACCTCTCTGGTCAGGTCGTCCATTATTTCATTAGTTGAATGCACGAGTATTTGGACAAAACGCTTGAAACTATTTTCTTGTTGTTGTAACAACTGCTTGTAGAACAATTTTTTGTGTGATAGAGAGACATCACTGTCCTCAACGGTACTCTCGCCGGCTTTGGTCTTTGTCATGGTAACTAGCAACGTAGGTTACGCTGTTACTCCTCGCAGTTCTAGACAGGGCAGGTCACAGAGAACAGTGAAAACAACAAACAGCAAGGATCTACACAGCCACAGCGTCTCGGGCTGCGTCCAAACCTTCAAGAAAATCCAGCTGGCTTGCTATGCAACGAGCTAGCAGCTAGGCTAGGCTAGCTGCAACCACAAATAGCTCCTCAGACCTGTCCATGGTCGGCAGGATCACTGGACAGAGACTAGCAGTCCCAGCAACTGATGCCAACTGCGTTGCGAGATCCAAACTAAAAAGTTAGCTACCTACGAATAACTTTCCAATACACTTTCAAAACAACAAAACAAAGCTCTTCCTCATCCCGTGTTCAACCGGAAGTGAATATGTATACATTTACGAGCTGGATTGCTTGTCTTTCCTTTGCGCTCGTTAGCATATTTAGCTAGCAGCCGATATGGAAAATCGCTATTACCTGTGCTAATTATGTTCGAATTCTGGTGTTTTTTTGGTGCCCCCTTGTGTACTAAGCCGGTAATACCGTACATCCCAGGGTGATAGATGGACGGTATGACACTATGAAAGTGTGTGTATAACGCCCAACTATATTGAACACTCAGTGTGCTCTTTCTTCAACCATTTTCAATCTACAGTGATTTAAGTGAATATGAGCATTTGACGATATATTAAATATATACACAATATATACAAAAGTATGCGGACACCCCTTCAAATTAGTGGATTGGGATATCTGTCACACCCGTTGCTGACAGGGGTATATAAAATCGAGCACACAGCCATGCAATCTTCAAAGACAAACATTGGCAGTAGAATGGCCTTACTGAAGAGCTCAGTTACTTTCAACGTGGTACTGTCATAGAATGCCACCTTTCCAACAAGTCAGTTTGTCAAATTTCAGCCCTGCTAGATCTGCCCCGGTCAACTGTTAGTGCTGTTATTGTGAATCACAGAAGCTCACAGGACGGGACCGCCAAGTGCCGAAGCGCACAGCGCTTAACCTTTACTTCATCACCCTCCCGGATCCGGGACCCTCCTCATCAAAAAAGCTGACTAGCATAGCCTAGCCTAACGGGACAGCGATATCATATAATATAATTTTCATGAAATCACAAGTCCAATACAGCAAATGAAAGATAAACATCTTGTGAATCCAGCCATCATTTCCGATTTTTTAAATGTTTTACAGCGAAAACACTATGTATTTCTATTAGCTAACCACAATAGCTAAACACACAACCGCATATTTTCACCATGTTTCCACCGCATAGGTAGCTTTCACAAAACCGACAAAATAGAGATAAAATTAGTCACTAACCAAGAAACAACTTCATCAGATGACAGTCTTATAACATGTTACACAATACATTTATGTTTTGTTTGAAAATGTGCATATTTGAGGTATAAATCATAGTTTTACATTGCAGCCACCATCAAAAATAGCACCAAAGCAGCCAGAATAATTACAGAGAGCAACGTGAAATACATAAATACTCATCATAAAACATTTATGAAAAATACATGGTGTACAGCAAATGAAAGATAAACATCTTGTGAATCCAGCCAATATTTCAGATTTTTTAAACACTTAAAAAATCGGAAATATTGGCTGGATTCACAAGATGTTTATCTTTCATTTGCATTCTGGCTGCGTTGGTGATATTTTTGATGGTAGCTGCAATGTAAAACTATGATTTATACCTCAAATATGCACATTTTTCGAACAAAACATAGATTTATTGTATAACATGTTATAAGACTGTCATCTGATGAAGTTGTTTCTTGGTTAGTTTGGTTGGTTCTTGGTTAGTTATGTTGGTTTTGTGCATGCTACCTGTGCTGTGAAAAATGTCTGACCTTTTTTGTATTTGGTGGTGAGCTAACATAAATTTACGTGGTGTTTTCGCTGTAAAACATTTTAAAAATCGGACATGTTGGCTGGATTCACAAGATGTTTATCTTTCATTTGCTGTATTGGACTTGTTAATGTGTGAAAGTTAAATATTTCTAAAAAATATATTTTGAATTTCGCGCCCTGCACTTGGCCTGGCTGTTGTCATAAGTGTACCGACGTCGGGCTTGCAGCCCAAAGAAGTTAAGTAAAGGTTAATGCAACCGCTGTGTTAGATTTTTTWAAATAACTTTACCACAACATACAGCTTGGGTTATTGTGAGACAGTGCTCACCAACACGGCGGAGAATAGACATCAACATATTACACAGAAATATGAAATAACATCATAAATGTTGTCTTACTTTTGCTGAGCTTCCATCAGAATGTTGTACAAGGAGTCCTATTTCCAGAATAAATCGTTGTTTGGTTTTAGAATGTCCATTTCTTCTGTCGAATTCACGCCACAATGCTAGCCAAGGTTGCTAACATTCCCATCCTCTCTTGGCGCGAAGAACGGAAAACTCCAAAAGTCCCAATAAACGTTGAATAAACTGAGAAAACTCGGTTGAAAAAAACTACTTTATGATGTTATTATCATATGTATCAAATAAAATCAGAGCCGGGGATATTCGCCGTGTATACCGAACGCTTTTCAGAAGACAATGTCGAGGTCCCTCGTGCGCCGTCGAAGACAAAGAAAATACCGGACCTGTCACTCCAAAAGCTCTTGTTCGGCCTCAGATCAAGCTAGACACCCCATTCCACCTTTCACTGCCTGTTGACATCTAGTGGAAGGCGTATGAAGTGCATGCATATCGATAAATTAAAGCCAGTTGAATAGGCAGGCCCTGAAACAGAGCCTCGTTTTCAGATTTTTCACTTCCTGTATGGAAGTTTGCTGCCAAATMAGTTCTGTTTTACTCACAGATATAATTCAAACAGTTTTAGAAACTTGAGAGTGTTTTCTATCCAATAGTAATAATAATATGCATATTGTATGATCTAGAACAGAGTACGAGGCCGTTTCATTTGGGCACGATTTTTTCCAAAGTGAAAACAGCGCCCCCGTATTGACAAGATGTTAAAAATCTTTATCCTCGGTTGAACACCGAGCAGTGGAAACACATTCCCTGGAGTGATGAATCATGCTTCACATTCCAAKGGAAGAATCTGGGTTTGGCGGATGCCAAGTGAACGCTACCTATTCCAATGCATAGTGCCAACTGTAAAGTTTGTTGGAGGATGAATAATGGTCTGGGGCTGCTTTTCATGGTTCAGGCTCCTTAGTTCCAGTGAAGGGAAATCTTTAAAAAAAAAAAATTATGATTTAAAACATACAATATACTTGCAGTGAAGCCGCTCAAAAACGACATCACATTAGTCATCTAACAGCCTCCCATTCAAAGCGACACACAGAAGCAATCAGGGTCAACTTCCTGCTCAAGGGCACATTAACATACAGTATCTCCCACAGTTCCCCAAGAGCAGCCCCTCAACCATCCAATACCCCCCACACAGTCCCCCCCAAGAAGAAAATATATAAATAATAATAATTCCATTCCCCACACCCAAGACCCCCCCCCATGCACCAACAACCAGCAACATTTATCAAAGATGTGCACATGTGTGCATTTGAATGAGTGTGTGTATATTGCATGTGTACAAACACCTGCAGGGCCTCAGGCAAACTGGCATTAACTGTAACAACACTGCCCCTCAGTGTCATTCAAACTTAATAAAAAGTATGTTTTATTTTACTTTTATCTTTGACAGTCATTCTATCCCCTGCCCAGTTGTCACCAATTCCACATCCCAACCCTCAGCTTTCCTCAGTCAATCCCATCTATCTCTGCTGGCCACCCTCTTCGGATTTCTATGTGAAGMGAAATGTTAACACTACAGCATACAATGACATTCTAGACGATTCTGTACTTCCAACTTTGCGGCAACTGTTTTGGAAAGGCCCTTTCCTGTTTCAGCATGACAATGCCCCTGTGCACAAAGCGAGGTACACACAGAATGTATGTCAAGATTGGTGTGGAAGAACTTGACTGGTCTGCACAGAGCCCTGACCTCAACCCCATCAAACACCTTTGGGATGAATTGGAACGCCGGCTGCGAGCTAGGTCTAATTGCCCAACATCAGCCCGACCTCACTAACGCTATTGTGGCTGAATGGAAGCAAGTCCCAGCAGCAATGTTCCAACATCTAGTGGAAAGCCTTCCCAGAAGAGTGGAGGGTGTTATAGCAGCAAAGCGGGGACCAACTCCATATTATTGATTTTGGAATGAGATGTTCAACGAGCAGGTGTCCACATAATTTTGGTCATGTAGTGTGTATGCTGAATAATCATATTCTTAATTTTAAAATTATTTTGTTGTCAAAATAGGAACAAAGCCACAGAGACTTTGATGAAATTGATGATAGAATGTTACTTTCATCAATTATGTATGTGGTGTTCATGTGTGTAGAATCTTTAAAATAAAGCAAAAGATACAGCCCTGATAGCTCGAGAGCATGAATTAACCTACAGTTTTTAATGATACTGCACTGCATTCAAACTAATGCTATTGAGGATTGCACATTTGGCCAAATGCTCTGCCTTCACCTAACACAGTCATCTACATCCAGTCACGTTCAGGGGATGAAGTAGGGAATATAATCATTACCCAGACCTGCCAAACCCTATATGTCAGGAGACTTTGTCTTACTTGGCACTAAAAAACTTAGGCTCCCATTAGGTATGCATGCTTAGCGCTGGGTGACATGACCTGCCAATTCAAAAAGTCGATCTTTGCACGGCTCTGTCTATATGATAAAGTAGCTTAGTGCATTTTGCTAGCGTCTCTGGGATGGTTGCAGATCCTTGTCTGCGGATATAAGAATCAGAGTCACTTTAAACTCAGGCTAGGGCAGACAGACCCTGTCAACCGTAGAGAGAGGACTATGGAGTGAAGCAGAGAGTAATCAGTATCCTACTTGGAAGAAAGCAAAGGAGGAAGGGAGAGGAATTTGCCACAGAGAGTAGTCTGTGTCCAACAGGGAAGACATGAGAGGAGAAGATGAGTTACATTTGACATTTTAATCATTTCGCTCTTATCCAGAGCGACATACAGGAGCAATTAGGCTTAAATACCTTGCTCAATGGCACATCGACAGATTTTCCACCTGGTCGGCTCGGGATTTGAATCAGCGACTCTCCGGTTTCTGGCCCAATGCTCTTAAAAGCTAGGCTACCCGCCACTTTTAGACAAAAACTAAAATATAAACTCAACATGAAACGTTTTCAAAGATTTTACTGAGTTACTTTTCAAATAAGGAAAACAGTCAACTGAAATAAATGTATTAGGCCCTAAACTATGGATTTCACGTGACTGAGAATACAGATATGCATCTGTTGGTCACAGATATCTTTTAAAAAAAGGTGGGGGGCGTGGATCAGAAAACCAGTTAGTATCTGGTGTGACCACCATTTGCCCCGTGCAGGCTGTTGATTGTGGCCTGTTGAATGTTGTCCCACTCCTCTTCAATGGCTGTTCGAAGTTGATAGATATGGACGGGAAATGGAACACGCTGTCGTACACGTCGATCCAGAGCATCCCAAACATGCTAAATGTCTGGTGAGTATGCAGGCCATGGAAGAACTGGGACATTTTCAGCCTCCAGGAATTATGTATAGATCCTTGCTGAAACATGAGGGGAAGGCATTTGATGAATGGCGCGATAAAATGCAATTGTGTTCGTTGTTTGTAGCTTATGCCTGCCCAAACCATAACCCCAACGCCACCACGGTGCACTCTGTTCACAACATTGACATCAGCAAACTGCTTGCCCACGCAACGCTGTGCACGCTATCTGCCCGGTACAGTTGAAACTGAGATTCTCCAGCTTGCCAGTGGCCATCGAAGGTGAGCATTTGCCCATTGATGTCGGTTATGACGCCGAACTGCAGTCAGGTCAAGACCCTGGTGAGGACGACGAGTACACAGATGAGCTTCCCTGAGAAAGTTTGACAGTTTGTGCACTTTACATGTTGCGTTTATATTTTCCTCCATTATATGTCCAGCTTTCATTGTGTTTACTTACATAATCCTCCTATTGACCATTCTAAAGAGAGGAGAGAGAGAGGGACATGAGAGGAGTGTAGGAAAGAGGAGCATAGGAAAGAGAAACTGCGAGTAGAGGAGGAGGGAAGGAATAAATGATATGAGTTTAGGGGAGTAAAGAATGTGCAGGGAACAAATACAGACCTTCACCAAATTTTTCAGGTTCCAGTAAGTCCTTTCTTCTCCATAAAAATATATCCCCTATTGGCTATCAATATCTCTTAACCAATAAAAATGCCAAASGAGTCATCACTGAGAGTATAAAGACACATAATATACGGTATGATAGGGAAATTGTCTGAGTGTACTTGATGTATCGAGCTGTATCAATGGCCCGACCAAGCTATGTCTAAGTCATTGTGTTTCATAGCAGTACAGTTCAGCCAGGAGACCATTACTGTTGATTTGTTAGAGGCACACCAAATGTTCTCCGATCAACTTTTCAATTCGACAGGCATGAACTAAAATGAGTCCCAAAGTCCTCGAACTATCTGAGGAAGTAGGGGCTGTCAAATGGCATGAGACTGAAACGGCTGAGCACCGAGTAGATGTACTGAACACCTCTGCTTTGCTGTAACTTTCTGAGACAGAATAAAGTATGTACTGGTTTACTATAATATTCCACCATTAAGAGCACACCAGTGGTATGTTTGCTTGTTGAACTGTCATTATAGCACATCAGTCAAAGTAAACAATCGTTTCCTCCCAGAGAGTGAGGGGTAGGTGCCTTCTTGGTGGGGGGGAAGAAAGAAGGAGGAGGGGTAGTTTATTTCCCTTTCTGGTGGTCGTGTCTGTTTCACTGTTGCTGGTGTCGGCTAAGAGTGAAAGAAAAATAGAGAGAAATGTAATTGCTGTCATTCTCTACTGAGCAACCGTCGTTCCTAACAGCCGAGGAGTTAAAGAAGTCAGCTCTGCATCTCCTTCTCTCGCTTTCTCTTTCTCTTTCTCTCCAGGCCTCCTGAGGATTTCAGGAGTTCCCCTCTTTCTTGTTTATCTCTTATTGTCAACTGTAAACAAGGTTTTTGGGGACGTATTAGACAGCAAAGAGCCTATCAGACACAGAGACACAGACTAGGTAATTGAGAAGATTACCGTTCCAAATGCCAGAAGTGATTTTGGCGGTTTTGAGTGTCACAAAGAGACGCGAAGTTTCCCTGCAAAAATATGATAGCACAAACAACATACAAAACACTTCCCCAAAAACATTAAACATACATTGTGACAATTTCATCTCTCTTTCCTGACAACTTGTCAGCTGCTTTGGCGACAAATGTTCATTTAAGCCATACACCTTTCCTTGACGCTCCTAACCTGACATATGTCATATTATTCGTATGCATTTAAAATATGACCTATTTCTCTGTAGATTCCCAGGCTATGCCCTTGTAAATAGGTCAGGTTTGTAGAAAGGAGGTCAGTGTGCCCTTACAAAAAAACACATGGTTTTTGGGCGGCAATCCTTAATTCAAACATTAACAAAATGAATCCCCGCCAAGGTTTAAGTTAAAAGCTGAGGGATGGGGCTGGAGAAATGCAACCATTCTCAGATCCATAGACAACGGCTGGGGTTTTCAAACTTTTCACCTAGGCAAACCAACGACACATGAACCGCTGTCCATATGTTACCAAAAAAAAGAAATCATGTCTTATCATCAGGTGAATGATAATGGAAAGCATAAATACACTATATACACTACCGTTCAAAGTTTGGGGTTACTGCGAAATGTAACCAGAATAGAAAGAGGAGTGGGCGGCCCCGGTGCACAACTGAGCAAGAGGATGAGTACATTAGAGTCTAGTTTGAGAAATAGACCCCTCAGAAGTCCTCAACTGGCAGCTTCATTAAATAGTATCCGCAAAACACCAGTCTCAACGTCAACACTGAAGAGGCGACTCCGGGATGCTGGCCTTCTAGACAGAGTTCCTCTGTCCAGTGTCTTTGTTCTTTTGCCCATCTTAATCTTTTATTTTATTGGCCAGTCTGAGATATGGCTTTTTCTTTGCAAATCTGCCTAGAAGGCCAGCAATTCTGAGTCGCCTCTTCACTGATGACGTTGAGACTGTTTTTTTGCAGGTACTATTTAATGAAAGTTGCCAGTTGCTCAGTTCTATTCTGGTTAGATCCAGTTTGCGCTGTTTTGTGAAGGGAGTAGTACACAGCGTTGTATGAGATCTTCAGATTTTTGGTAGTTTCTCGCATGGAATAACCTTCATTTCTCATAACAAGAATAGACTGACGAGTTTCAGAAGAAAGTTCTTTGTTTCTGTCCATTTTGAGCCTGTATTTGAACCCACATACAGTATGCTGATGCTCCAGATACTCAACTAGTCTAAAGAAGGCCAGTTTTATTGCTTCTTTAATGAGCACAGCAGTTTTCAGCTGTGCTAACATAATTGCAAAATGGTTTTCTAATGATCAATTAGCCTTATAAAATTATACACTTGGATTAGCTAACACAACATGCCATTGGAACACAGGAGTGATGGTTGCTGATAATGGGCCCCTGTACTCCTATGTAGATATTCCATTAAAAATCTGCCATTTCCAGCTACAATAATCATTTACAACATTAACAATGTCTACACTGTATTTCAGATCAATTAGATTTTCTTTCAAAAACAAGGACATTTCTAAGTGACCCCAAACTTTTCAACAGTAGTGTATATGTGTACACCCCTTTAAATGAGTGGATTTGGCTATTTCAGCCACACTCGTTGCTGACAGGTATATAAAATTGAGCACACAGCCAGACAATCTCCATAGACAAATATTGGCAGTAGAATGGCCTTACTGAAGAGCTCAGTGATGTTCAATGTGGCACTGTCATAGGATACCGCCTTTCCAACAAGTCAGTTCGTCAAATTTCGACTCTGCTAGAGCTGTTCCGGTCAACTGTAAGTGCTATTATAGTGAAATGAAAACGTCTAGGAGACACAACGGCTAGCTGCAAATTTGTAGGCCACAAAAGCTCACAGAACGGGATCACCGAGTGCTGAAGCACGTAACGCGTAAAAATCGTCTGTTCTCGGTTGCAACACTCACTAGTGAGTTCCAAACAGCCTCTGGAAGCAACATCAGCACAAGAACTGTCTGCACAATAACTATTCGTCAGGAGCTTCATGAAATGGGTTTCCATGGCCGAGCAGCCGCACACACGCTTAAGATCACCAAGCGCAATACCAAGCGTCGGCTGGTGTAGTTTAAAGCTTGCCGCCATTGGACTCTGTAGCAGTGGAAATGCATTCTCTGGAGTGATGAATAACGCTTCACCATCTGGCAGTCCGACGCGCGAGTCTGGGTTTGGCAAATGCCGGGAGAACGCTACCTGCCCCAATATATAATGCAATCTGTAAAGTTTGGAGGAGGAATAATGGTCTGGGGCTGGTTTTCATGGTTCGGGCTAGGCGCCTTAGTTCCAGTGAATGGAAATCTTAATGCTTCTAGACGATTCTATTCTTCTAACTTTGTGGCAGCAGTTTAGGYAAGGCCCTTTCCTGCTTCAGCATGACAATGCCCCTGTGCACAAAGCGAGGTCCATACAGAAATGGTTTGTCGAGATCGGTGTGGAAGAACTTGACTGGTCAGAACCCTGATGTCAACCCCATCAAACACCTTTGGGATGAATTGAAACGCCTACTGCGACCCCAGGCCTAATCGCCCAACATCATTGCCCGACCTCTCTACTGCTCTTGTGGCTGAATGGAAGCATGTCCCCACAGCAATGTTCCGACATCTAGTGGAAAGCCTTCCCAGAAGAGTGGAAGCTGTTATAGCAGCAAAGGGGGAACAACTCCATTTTAATGCCCATGATTTTGCAATAAGATTTTCGACGAGCAGGTGTCCAGATACTTTTGGTCATGTAGAGTATTTTATATACAGAAAAAACTATTTCTTAGTTCCAATGACTGTAATTTCTTCCATATTATAGGAACAGTAAATGGCAATGAAGCCATTTATCTCCTTCCCCAGAGTCGGATGAACATGAACAGCTTTCATGCTAACTGTTCCTGGTAATTTCCAGTCTTTGCGCTAACGCTTGTTAGCATTCGCTCGTGAAACTACCTCTTTGCTGGTCGCAAAGACATAAAAATGTAAAGATTGATGGTATTCTATTGCAGCTAGAAATAATCATACAATTTATTATTTTTCACATAAAACCCCCTGGACTACTCTATGGAGGCAAGGGCTGACATCCATATCAAAATTGTTGTTTTAACCATGATTTTAGTCGTTGTTTACATTTACTTTGTTTACAAACATTCAAATCAAATTCTATTCGTTGTGTACACATATTTTGCAGATGTTATCGCCAGTGCAGTGAAATGCATATGTTTCTAGCTCCAACAGCGGAGTAATACCTTACAATACTAAACAATACACACAAATCCCCCAAATAAAAGGGAATTAAGAAATAAAGTAATGAATAAACATTTTAGGTTGTGATATGAGCTTAATTCAACTGTCGTATCATGAGGCATGTTTATGTTATATTCTTCAGTGGGTACATACAGTATCAGTAATGTATTAGTCCAAAAATGGATGTAGCAACTAAAGTGGAGTGATCCATTATCTTGCCCCCTCCCCGAATGTCCCTCAAAATCGTTCCCTTGTCCCGTATTTATTTTWAATTTTTTAGATGTYGTCACTCTAATTCCACCGATGGAAACAATGCTACTACAACATATTAACACCATCTTTTCACATGTTAGTAGAATAACATTATTTCAACCCCACATGCAATTCCACATGGAGTTTTCTTTGATGTGAAACTGCTAATTAGATTTTCACGTTCACATGTGGAATGGCAAGTTCACCTATGAAACTGCAAATGTGATTTTTCCATGTGAAGTTTTTTCCCATGTGAAAATGCAATTCCACATGTGTAAGTAAGATTTTTAACATGTGAAACCACACATTTCACATGTTATCCTCCTCACATGTGAAAAGGTGGTGTTAACATGTGAACTCTAAATGTAATACGTGAAAATAATGTGACGTGGTGAGGTTGGATCCAGGTACAGAGAAGAGACCAGACAAGGAATCAGTAGTTAAGAATGAACATAATACTAACTGAGAAACGGTAGTCACAGGATCACAGTACACTTCAAAAAATACAAATCCACACACAGTATACAATTCAAGCTTCTGCAAAGGACAACAGAAATAGAGCTATTTCACATGTGAAACTGAAAATGTGAAGGTTTTTTTTGTAAGGGAGGAGCTACAATAGCAGCCTGTGTGTGTGTCTGTGTGTGGATTTGAGTTGCAAAATTATTGTCACAGACCAAAGTGCAGCGTGGTGAGCGTACATTTTCCCTTTATTTAAAATGACGCCAACAAAAACAATAAACCATACAAAATGACTGAAGCTTAAGGGCTATAGTGCCACAAACAAAGACAACTACCCACAACCAAAGGAGGAAAAAAGGGCTACCTAAGTATGGTTCCCAATCAGAGACAACGATAGACAGCTGTCCCTGATTGAGAACCATACCCGGCCAAAACACAGAACCACAAAATAATAGAAAACAAAACATAGAATGCCTACCCCAAATCACAACCTGACCAAACCAAATAGAGACATAAAAAGGCTCTCTAAGGTCAGGGCGTACAATTATATATGTTTTGTCTTTCTATACTGAACAAAAATATAAACYCAACATGTAACGTGTTAGTCCTATGTTTCATGAACTGAAATAAAAGAACAGAAATGTTCCATATGCACATACATCTTATTTCTCTCAAATCCATCCACCGGACAGGTGTCACATATCAAGAAGCTGATTAAACAGCATAATTATTACACAGGTGTACCGAGCAGGTAGCAGACAACGTGCATTGCATTTTGTGGGTGAGCGGTTTGCTGATGTCAACGATGTGAACAGAGTGCCCCATGATGGCGGCGGGGTTATGATAGTTGAAGGCATAAGCTACGGACAACAAACACAATTGTATTTTATCGATTGCAATTTAAATGCACTGTAACGATCGTCTTCGGGAGAAAGAGAGGAGGACCAAAGCGCAGCGTGGTAAGTGTTCATGATGATGTTTTTAATTAAACTCAGAACACTAAACAAAACAAACGATGTGAACAAACGAAACAGTACCGTGTGGCGACAAACACTGACATGGAAGACAAACACCCACAAACCAAAAGACAAAACAGGCTACCTAAATATGGTTCCCAATCAGAGACAACGACTAACACCTGCCTCTGATTGAGAACCATATCAGGCCAAACACAGAAACAGACAAACTAGACATACAACATAGAATGCCCACTCAGATCACACCCTGACCAAACAAAACATATAAACCTACAAAGCAAACTATGGTCAGGGCGTGACATGCACAGAGATACCGTGACAAGGTTCCCGAGTCCCATTGTCGTGCCATTCATCCACCGCCTCCGCCTCATGTTTCAGCATGTTGCAAGTATCTATACACAATTCCTGGAAGCTGAAAATGTCCCAGTTCTTCCATGACCTGCATACTCACCAGCGTATTCCAGTTCCCGCCAATATCCATCAACTTCGCACAGCCATCGAAGAGGAGTGGGACAACATTCCACAGGCCACAATCAACAGCCTTGATCAACTCTATGCAAATGGTGGTCACACCAGATACTGACTGGTTTTCTGATCCACGCCCCTACCTTTTTTAAGGTATCTCTCACCAACAGATGCATATCTGTATTCCCAGTCATGTGAAATCCATAGATTAGGGCCAAATGTATTTATTTACATTGACTGATTTCCTTATACGAGTTGTAACCCAGTAAAATCTTTAAAATTGTTGCATGTTGTGTTTATATTGTTGTTCAGTGTACAGTACCAGTCAAAGGTTTGGACACACTTACTCATTCCATGGTTTTTCTTTATTTTTACTATTTTCTACATTGTAAGATAAGAGTGAAGACATCAACATTATCAAATAACACATATGGAATCATGTATTAAGCAAATAAGTGTTAAACAAATCAAAATATATGTTATACTTGAGATTCGACAGATTCGACAGATTCGATACTAGAGAAACGACAGTCCATCATTACTTTAAGACATAAATGTCAGTCAATTTGGAAAATTTCAAGTACTTTGAAAGTTTCTTCAAGCGCAGTCACAAAAACCATCAAGAGCTATGATGAAACTGGCTCTCATGAGGACTACCACAGGAAAGGAAGACCCAGAGTTAACTCTGCTGCAGTGGATAAGTTCATTAGAGTTACCAGCCTCAGAAATTGCCGCCAAAATAAAATCTTCATCGAGTTCAAGTAAAAGYCACATCTCAACTTCAACTGTTCAGAGGAAACTGTGAATCAGGCCTTCATAGTTGAATTGCTGCAAAGAAACCACTACTAAAGGACACCAGTAAGAAGAAGAGACTTGCTCGGGCCAAGACACATTTGCAATGGACATTACACAGGTGGAAATCTGTCACTTGGTCTGAAGAATCCAATTTTTTGATTTTTGGTTCCAAACGTAGGTGAACGGATGATCTCCGCATGTGTGGTTCCAACCGTGAAGCATAGAGGAGGAGGTGTGATGGTGTGGGGGTGCATTGCCAGTGACACTGTCAGTGATCTATTTAGAAATCAAGACACARTTAACCAGTATGGCTACCACAGCATTATGCAGCTTTACGCCACCCCGTCTGGTTTGCACTTAGTGGGACTATCATTTGTTTTTCAAAAGGACAATGACCAACACACCTCCAGGCTGTGTAAGGGCTATTTGACCAAGAAGGGGAGTGATGGAGTGCTGCATCAGATGACCTGGCCTCCATAATCACCCGACCTCAACCCAATTGAGATGGTTTGGGATGAGTTGGACCGCAGAGTGAAGGAAAAGCAGCCAACAAGTGCTTAGCATATGTGGGAACTCCTTCAAGACTTTTGGAAAAGCATTCCAGGTGAAGCTGGTTGAGAGAATGACAAGAATGTGCAATGCTGTCATCGAGGCAAAGGGTGGCTACTAGAATCTAAAATCTATTTTGATTTGTTTACACTTTTTTGGTTACTACATGATTCTATGTGTTATTTCATAGTTTTGATGTCTTCACAATTATTCTAAAGAAAAACCCTTAAAAGTTTGGACACCTACTCATTCGACTGGTACTGTACAATCTCGTATGGATGAACGTGCAATATGTCACTAAACGTTATGAATTTGCCTTTTTTTGTTTTGTTGCAAATTTGCCAATTGTTTGATATGTTACAAATTCTAGCTAGGTGTTTAACATTAGCTATATTTTAGGGTTAAGTTTAGGAATTAAGGGAAAGGAAAGGTGGATATCTAATCAGTTGTACTGTACATATGAAGGCATTCAACTGAAATGTGTCTTTTGCCTTTAACCCAACCCTTCTGAATCAGAGAGGTGCTGAGGGACTTCCTTAATCAACATCATTGGCACCTGGGGAACAGTGGGTTAACTGCCTTGCTCAGGGGCAGAACAACATTTTTACCTTGTCAGGTCGGGGATTCGATCCAGCAACCTTTCAGTTACTGGCCTTACACTCCTACCTGCCAAGCTACCTGCATCCAGGTTAGGGAAGGGTTAGCTGACATGCTAAGTAGTGTCAAAGTATATAAAAAGTATTAAGTACTTGAAAAGTTGCTAATTAGCTAAAATGCTATAAAGTCCATGATAGGATTTGATCTTCCAACCTTTGTGTTGCCTGACGTTTGCATTATACATTTAAGGGTATAATGCAAAAACTATTTTGCCTGTGCATAAAGCTATATTCTGTTTATTTTTATTTAAAAAAAACTCCATAATGCTTGCCAATGCAGCCACCACCATATATGAAGAATGGTACTCAGTGATGTGTTGTGTTGGATTTGCCCCAAACATAACGCTTTATATTCAGGACAAAAAGTGAATTTCTTAGCCCAATGTTTTGCTGTATTACTTAAGTGCATTGTTGCAAATAGGATGCCTGTTTTGGATTATTTTTTATTCTGTACAGGCTTCCTTCTTGTCACACTGTCATTTCAGTTAGTATTGTGCAGTAACTACAATGTTGTTGATCCATCCCCAGTTTTGTCATATCACAACCATTGTAACGATTTTCGTCGTCGGATGAAGAGTAGTCGGACCAATGCGCTGCGTGGTAAGTGTTCATGTTATATTTATTAAAACAGAACACTAAACAAAATAACAAAGAGAAAGAACGAAAATGAAACAGTCCTGTAAGGTGCGGCAACACAAAACAGAAAACAACTACCCACAACACACAGGTGGGAAAAGGCTACCTAAGTATGGTTCTCAATCAGAGACAACGATAGACAGCTGCCTCTGATTGAGAACCACACCTGGCCAAACACACAGAAAAGAAAACATAGAACACAAAACATAGAATGCCCACCCCAAATCACACCCTGACCTAACCAAATAGAGAAATAAAACGTCTCTCTAAGGTCAGGGCGTGACACCAGTATACAGTATATCTAACAATTACTATCGTATAACTCTCTAAAATACAGACCAGACTAAATAGTCTCTTTTCTACAGTACATCTCAAAAATGTTGCTTTCAGTAGCCTAGTGGTTAAAGCGTTGGGCCAGTAACTGAAAGGTTGCTAGATCAAATCCCCGAGCTGACAAGGTAAAAATCTGTCATTCTGCCCGTGAACAAGGCAGTTAAGCCATCATTGTAAATAAGAATTTGTTCTTAACGGACTTGCCTAGTTAAATAAAGGTGAAAAAAAATGTTTTCCATCTGTTTGCAAAATTCAAACAGTTGCTTTGCTCTGGTTAATCTAAATTGATTTCAAAATTAAGATTCCATACCATAGCCAGACCACAGCCAAACGTTTAATTATTTACTATGAAAAACCTCACAATATTATATTTTCAACACGTCAAAATACATTGAAAAGTAGATTATTTTAAGTGATCTTGAGGAACCAGTAAACTAATAAAATGTTCCCTTCCAAATAAATCCTCAAATCTCACACTTACAAAAAGGCAGGTTTAACTTGGGGAAAATGTATTTTGTTTCATAAAACGTGAGTTTATACCCCAAAATAATGCCAGATAAAGACAGAGCGGTTGAAGAGTGGCGTGATGCGTTGTGATATCTCTATCTGATACATAGTCTATTTGCTGAGTGCTGCCGAGCRATACTTCTATTGAGAAGCTAGAGAGATGTTGACCTTGTGGTGTGTGTGAATCGATGGGAAGTTGATAAAGCTAAGTTCATTGCTGCCTAACATTAAACAAGGCTGATTTGTTTACCTAGCAAAGCCTGCACGTGTCGGCCTTATTATAGGATGATTTATAGACCAGCACCCAATGCAATTGTTTCAAGCAGATTAGGGTTGGGAGAACCATCAGCACTAATATGACACGCTGATGCCCCGTGACAGGGAACCAAGCAAACAAGTTCCTGAAATTCAGATTGAATTAGAATCCTAATAATCCTAACGGGGAGTGGTATATTAATTAAATCAGGAGAGGAGGATCGGGGGAGGAGAGGGGGAAGCTAGTGGGAAAACCAGGGTAGAGCGGTGAAGCGGGATAGAGGCACCCAAATAGAGGCACGCCATCGCTTTTGTGTCTCAACAGAAGGCTGTGTGTGTATTAGTTTATTACACATTGATATGTCCTTTAGTAAGCAAAAGGAAGGACATTTAGATCAGGCAAATGTTTCAAGTTTTCAGATATTCAACAAAATAACACATTACAAAGAAAATCTATTTCTTCTTCCATAATTTTTTTTTTTTAATATATCAAATATCCCATGAGAAAACATTTGTTCTCAGCATTATACAATATGCATGTAGTGTATTACATTACATATGAATCCGGTGACATAAATATTCATGTTGTGCGAGGACTGTTCCAAGACCTCTATGGGTCCGTTTTCATAAAGACCCAGTGTCCTTCTCAAAATGATAAAACACTTTCTTAATGCTATGCATATTGTGTTCCAATAAAATCCAGTTGTAGTCTGCTATTTGAAGATCAAGTATTTAAAAAGGTAAAAGTAATAAGAATATTTATCTTATATATATAACCACTGTGAGTTTGTACATATTTTTAATTTGACCGTTCTGCTCTTTTTAGAGGCATATTTCAGTTTTTTTTTAATAACGAAAGCAAATGAACTATCTTCCATGTGTCCCCGGACACATTAAGCAAATTGTACCAACATGAGAATATTCATGTTTAAGTAAGGTGCATTGTTTTGACATTTGAAAACGCATGATAAATATTACATTATTGTTGCTGAGAATTTACATTTTCATGGCTGTAGCAACATATATTTTGCATCTTTAATATATTTCTTTATCAAAGAACACAATTAAACACTTTTTCTGATTACATATTATTCTCTTGGTTTTGAATATTATTAACCAAAATAAAATTCTCTCAATACCCTGGGTTGTGCATTTGTGGTTCAGATTATGTTTTGGGATTATATTCCATGAATACACATATGACTTAATGTGGAGGAGAAATAAGAAATGTGGACAAAAAGTCTGAAAAGATTTGGGAATATTTGATGAACTAGGTTTGTGACTTACAGTATATGTATGACACTGACGAAGTGGAGCATTTTTCCACATCACTGATCCGTCTGTCGCAACAAGCATGTCCTGTGAGTTTTATCTCTTTGTAAAACTGAAAGAATAAACCTTATCCACATATCGCAGCCAGAAAAATTGTTACCACGAGTTTCCCCATCCGTCTCTACTTTCTGTGCATGTGTTCTTTCTGTTCTCCTAGAGTTCATCAAACTTCCTATAAGCGCCCGCTTCCCAGTGATGAAGGGAGAGTGAAAACGGGAAAAGAGAGAAAGATAGGTTTTGAGATGGGGACCTAATAAGGCGTTGCTCAGCCCGGTCACTCCCCCCTCCTAATGAGGGGTTTGTTGCCGGAGCGCGTCATCCCGGGCCGAAGGGCAGAAATTATAGCGTTGCACTGCATGGCGGACTCCACCGATCCCTGATGCAGCGTGATTCTACACCTGCGAATCCCCAACACATTTGAGCCAGAAAGCAGGCCTTGTTTGATGTGCTATTATTTTTATGTTGAGACATACGGGAGGGACTGAGGAGCAGGGAGCTAGTTGAAAAGAGACAGGCGGGGTTAGGGAAGGGCTACTGGATTCTTTTAGACATTGTAATCATGTTCATTAATGCATAATAAGCTTTGTAATGAGCATTTTATTCATGTGATTAGCTCAACCTCCCTTTTCTGTGTGAGAGCACTGTCTGGGGTAGAGTGTTAAAGCTAAGTCCTACACACACCACACACAGGGTTGGGGACTATCTGATTACATGTAATTTACAATTTTTTTTAAAACGGGGGGAGGAGAGAGACAGAGACAGAGAGAGACTTCTCCACAGTCTGCTCAGGGCCCACTAGTGGTCGACGCATGTCTCTTGAACTCCTCAGACACAAGCGGTGGAGGGATGTTTTCTCATGAGCAGCATACACTATACTGTATATGCAAAAGTAGGTGGACACCCCTTCGGCAATGACATATACAGGATACTACCCTCCACTACATAACCTTAACTCCAAATCAAAACTCCAAACCTACAACCTGATTTTGGACAAAATTACCTGGAAGTATTTATATAACCAAAGATTCCTATTTCCAAGCTATACAGCAAATGCTCTTGCAAACAAACAGAAACCTGAAAACACCATCCAACCTGGAACTGAGTGAGTGATGTTTAGTATAAAGCTATTTTGAAAGCCAAGAATAAAAATACATTACAAGGATACATTTTACTTTATAAGGACTGAATGCTGAAGTTAAGGCTACCAAGCTTTAACTTGGTACAGAACAGATACAACTTCAATTAGCACTGAGGTGTAAAGTGAGGTGGGAAAGCCTTTGAGCCCATCAATGGCAGGAGAGTCTCACAGCCTACCCCAGCCAAATCCAGAGGCCTTTGAATTCCCCTCCCGCTGTTCAGAGACCATCCCCTCGCATTTTCTACAAGGAATATGTTTGTGTGACACCTACTCCCATTGTCTGCTGCACTGCTGCTTGGATTCCACCTGGCGATCTGTACCCCCGCGACACTCCCCCCATCTCTCCCGAGCTTTCGCTCGCCTCCAGCACATACGCACTGTTGGGGCGAGTGACTCTGAACTTACTATGGATAGCCCCAAGTTGTTACATTGTTTTCTTGTGCTTTATGCTATTTGCTTCATGACTCCTGCATGCTTTGTTGACTATGAACTTTGTTTGTTCCCACACTCGGGACTTTGACTCTCTATTGGTTACACAGACTCTTGGCCACCCATCCTATTCTAACCACCTCTTGCCGGCTTTGTAGTCGTTATCTGATAAAATTGCTGTACAATTTGATCTTGTCGCCATCTAATGCACATTTAAATGTCATAAATCAACACCGCAGAGTTCTGTTCTCTGTTCTCTGCCGTGCCCTGGTTGTATTATTGCTGATGATATCTAGAAATGTGCATGTACACCCTGGCCAATCTACTGTTGCTAGCCCCAATACTGACTTGTGCTCTGACATCTGCTTCACTGATTTCTGCGCTCGTAAAAACCTGGGTTTTCTGCAAGTTAACACTAAAAACCTGTTACCTAAAATGGATCAATTGAAAGTGTGGGTTCACAGCTCCAATCATTACTGAGAGGTGGTTAAGGAAGAGTGTTTTGAACACTGATGTTAACCTTTCTGTTTTTTCTGCAATACAGATCTTCCAAAGGTGGTGGAGTCACAATCTTTACCAAGAAACACCTTCAGTGCTCGGTAGTCTCCATCAAGTCTGTCCCCAGACCATTTGATATGCTGGTTTTAAGCATTTCACTTTCAAATAGCTTTTTATTGACTGTTTGCTGGGTGTTATCGTCCTCCATCAGCACCGCCCTGTACTCTACCTGCCCTAAACTCTCTCCTTGCCCCTTACACTAAGTCTGAATTTGTCCTGCTAGGTGACCTAAACTGGGACATGCTTAAACCACCTGACCAAGTCCTAAAGCAATGGGACTGTCACGTGTGCTCCCACTCCATCCTCTAGGTAACCAGGCTGCTCATTATGGCGCACACCTGTCACCATCGTTACACGCGCCTGCGAGTCATCACTCAACAGGACTCCATCACTTCCTTGATTACCTGCCCTATATATGTCACTCCCTTTGGTTCCTTCCCCAGGTGTCATTGTTTCCTGTCGGTGCGTTGTGTGTATTTCTTGTTTTGTATGATGGTTCATTTATTTAGTAAAACACTCACTCCCTGAACTTACTTCCCGACACTCAGTGCACATTGTTACAGAATGACGCTTCACCTAAGGGAAGCACCAGGGAGTTGTGTCAGGTGGAATGACGTTGGGTCTGGGAGCCTCTACAGGCTTTCATGCCACAGCCAGATCGCCAGGCTTCCCTGCCTCCGCCGGCTCTTCAGAATCTCATGCCTCAGCCGGCTCGCAAGGCTCCCCTGCTTCCACTGGCTCGTCAGGCTCTCGTGCCTCAGCCGGATCGCCAGGCTCCCCTGCCCCAGCTGGTCTGTCAGGTTCCCGCCTCCCAGCCGGCGACAGGTTCCCGCGCATCAGCAGGGGTGACCGGTCCYCTCCTGATCCCCGGGATCGTCCCTTGGGTTGGCATCCTGCGGCTGGACCCGAACGCGTTGGGAAGGGGGTACCGTCACGTATTCTCTCTCTTCGGCGCTCTAGGTCGCCATACTCKCGTGTCTCAGCCGGACTGAAAGGTTTCCCACGCCTCAGCAGAGGTGACTGGTCCGCTTCTGATCCCCGGGTTCGTCATTTTGGTCGGCGACCTGCGGCTGGAGCCGCGCGTTGGGGAGGGGGAACTGTCACGTGTGCTCCCTCCCCGGCCTCTAGGTCACCAGGCTGCTCGTTATGGTGCACACCTGTCACRATCGTTACACGCGCCGGCGCATCGTCACTCACCTGGACTCCATCACTTCCTTGATTACCTGCCCTATATATGTCACTCTCTTTAGTTCCTTCCCCAGGTGTCATTGTTTCTGTTTTCTGTCGGTGCGTTTTGCGTGTTTCTTGTTTTGTACTGTATTATGTTACATTTATTTATTAAAACACTCACTCTCTYAACTTGCTTCCCGAAACTCACACATCATTACAGGGACTCCCTAAATCTTTCTCAGATTATTACCAATCCCATATGGTATAACTCCAAAAACCCAGAAAAGGCTATTCTTGTTGATGTTATCCTTTCTGTAATGACCTTAGTGATCAATGTTTTACAGCCTGTGTTCGTAATGGCTGCTCAGTGATACAACCTGTCTTTGTCAGACGCTTGCTAAAAAACTTTAATGAGGAAGCCTTCCTTCATGACCTGGCATCTGTAAATTGGTATAGATTAAGCTTGATCCCCTCTGTCGAAGACACTTGGACCTCCTTTTAAAAAATATTTTCAGTGGTATTGTTAACAAACACGCCCCC
The DNA here is from genome assembly GCF_002910315.2 of Salvelinus sp. IW2-2015. NCBI lineage: Eukaryota > Metazoa > Chordata > Actinopteri > Salmoniformes > Salmonidae > Salvelinus > Salvelinus sp. IW2-2015. Next base: position 3,421,577 of record NC_036839.1, read on the forward strand.
ATAAAGAAAATGAGAATTAAAAACAGGTTCATCTCCTGGTTCGATCGTGATCTTGCAGAGTTACTCCACCTCAAGAATTTCATTTGGCGAAAGGCTTGGCACATGCATACTCAGGCTGACTGGCTATCGTTCAGGCAAATGACAAATAAGTGCACTCAGGCTAACCGGAAGGCCAAAGTTAGTTACTTTAACTTCTTATGGCTGCAGGGGCAGTATTGAGTAGCTTGGATGAAAAGGTGCCCATTGTAAARGGCCAGCTCCTCAGTCTCAGTTGCTAATATATGCATATTATTATTAGTATTGGATAGAAAACACTCTAAAGTTTCCAAAACTGTCAAAATATTGTCTGTGAGTAACACAGAACTGATATTGCAGGCAAAACCCTGAGGAAAATCCAAACAGGAAGTGGCTTCTATTTTGAAAACTCCATGTTCCATAGCCTCCCTTTGCTGGATTTAAAGGGATATGAACCAGATTCCTTTTCCTATCGCTTCCTCAACAGTCTTCAGACATAGTTTCAGGCTTTTATTTTGAAAAATGAGCCAGAACGATAACATCTCGTCAAGTGGTCACATGAGTTTTGCTCGCGCAACAGAGTTTGGACAGCCATTGTTTTTCCCTCTGCTACTGTGAAAGACATTTGCGGTTGATATATTATCGATTATATATTTTAAAAACAACCTGAGGATTGATTATAAAAAACGTTTGACATGTTTCTGTGGACATTATGGAAACTATTTGGAATGTGTCTGCGTTATCGTGACCGCTCTTTCCTGTGGATTTATGATCATAACGCGCCAAACAAACGGAGGTATTTTGGAAATAAAAATAATCTTTATGGAACAAAAGGAACATTTGTTGTCTAACTGGGAGTCTCGTGAGTGAAAACATCCGAAGATCATCAACGGTAAACAATTAATTTGATTGCTTTTCTGATTTTCGMGACCGAGCTACTTGATGCTAAGTGTACTTAATGTTTTGTCGAGCGATCGATAAACTAACACAAAGGCTTGGATTGCTTTCGCTGTAAAGCATAATTTCAAAATCTGACACGACAGGTGGATTAACAAAAGGCTAAACTGTGTTTTCCTATATTGCACTTGTGATTTCATGAATATAAATATTTTTAGTAATATTTATTGAATGTAGCGCTATGCTATTCAGCGGTTGTTGATGACACTTATCCCGTTAAGGAGCAGTACTCTCTCTGGGTCTAACACCACGAAGTTCTGGAAAACGGTTAAAGACCTGGAAAAACCCTCCTCTTCACAGCTGCCCATGTCCCTTAATGTTGATGATGTGGTTGTTACTGACAAGAAGCACATGGCTTAGCTCTTTAATCACCACTTCATTACATCAGGATTCCTATTTGACTCTTTGCCCTTCCAACATTTCCTCATCTCCCAACCCTTCTAATGCGACTGTCTCCGATGCTCCTCCCTCTTTTTCCCACGCTACAATGTTTCTCCCTGCAGGTGCTCACTGAGTCTGAGGTGCTAAAGGAGCTCAAAACCATCTGGTTTTGAGCTCCTTGGTAGCAGCCAAACTAACCCTGATTCAGATAATCTTAACCATTTTAACCATGCTAATTTATAGATCGGCATGATGTTCTTTACCATACGGCCATCAGATTTGCCACTAATGCTCCTTATAGGACACATCACTGCACTATATACTCCTCTGTATATCTGTCGCAAGACCCACTGGTTGATGCTTATTTATAAAACCGTCTTAGGCCTCACTCCCCTCTATCTGAGATACCTACTACAGCCCTCATCCTCCACATACAGTGGGGCAAAAAAGTATTTAGTCAGCCACCAATTGTGCAAGTTCTCCCACTTAAAAAGATGAGAGAGGCCTGTAATTTTCATCATAGGTACACTTCAACTATGACAGACAAAATGAGAAAAAAAATCCAGAAAATCACATTGTAGGATTTATGGAATTATTTGCAAATTATGGTGGAAAATAAGTATTTGGTCACCTACAAACAAGCAAGATTTCTGGCTCTCACAGACCTGTAACTTCTTCTTTAAGAGGCTCATCTGTCCTCCACTCGTTACCTGTATTAATGGCACCTGTTTGAACTTGTTATCAGTATAAAAGACACCTGTCCACAACCTCAAACAGTCACACTCCAAACTCCACTATGGCCAAGACCAAAGAGCTGTCAAAGGACACCGGAAACAAAATTGTAGACCTGCACCAGGCTGGGAAGACTGAATCTGCAATAGGTAAGCAGTGGTTTGAAGAAATCAACTGTGGGAGCAATTATTAGGAAATGGAAGACATACAAGACCACTGATAATCTCCCTCGATCTGGGCTCCACGCAAGATCTCACCCCGGGGGTCAAAATGATCACAAGAACGGTGAGCAAAAATCCAGAACCACAAGGGGGACCTGCAGAGAGCTGGGACCAAAGTAACAAAGCCTACCATCAGTAACACACTACGCCGCCAGGGACTCAAATCCTGCAGTGCGAGACGTGTCCCCTGCTTAAGCCAGTACATGTCCAGGCCCGTCTAAAGTTTGCTAGAAAGCATTTGGAGGATCCAGAAGAAGATTGGGAGAATGTCATATGGTCAGATGAAACCAAAATAGAACTTTTTGGTAAAAACTCAACTCGTCGTGTTTGGAGGACAAAGAATGCTGAGTTGTCATCCAAAGAACACCATACCTACTGTGAAGCATGGGGTGGAAACATCATGCTTTGGGGCGGTTTTTCTGCAGAGGGACCAGGACGACTGATCCGTATAAAGGAAAGAATGAATGGGGCCATGTATCGTGAGATTTTGAGTGAAAACCTCCTTCCATCAGCAAGGGCATTGAAGATGAAACGTGGCTGGGTCTTTCAGCATGACAATGATCCCAACACACCGCCCGGGCAACAAAGGAGTGGCTTCGTAAGAAGCATTTCAAGGTCCTGGAGTGTCCTAGCCAGTCTCCAGATCTCAACCCCATAGAAAATCTTTGGAGGGAGTTGAAAGTCCGTGTTGCCCAGCAACAGCCCAAAACATCACTGCTCTAGAGGAGATCTGCATGGAGGAATGGGCCAAAATACCACAACAGTGTGTGAAAACCTTGTGAAGACTTACAGAAAACGTATGACCTCTGTCATTGCCAACAAAGGGTATATAACAAAGTTATGAGATAAACTTTTGTTATTGACCAAATACTTATTTTCCACCATAATTTGCAAATAAATTCATTAAAAATCCACAATGTGATTTTCTGGATTTTTTTTTTCTCATTTTGTCTGTCATAGTTGAAGTGTACCTATGATAAATTACAGGCCTCTCTCATCTTTTTAAGTGGGAGAACTTCCACAATTGGTGGCTGACTAAATACTTTTTTTGCCCCACTGTACAACACCCGTTCTGCCAGTCCCAATAATGTTTGTACCATGTTTTGTGCTGCTACCATGTTGGGGTCATGTTGTGTCACTACCTTGCTGTGTTGTCATGTGTTGCTGCCATGTTATGTTGTTGTCTTAGGTCTCACTTTATGTAGTGTTGTGGTGTCTCTCTTGTCGTGATGTGTGTTTTGTTCTATATTTTTATTTTATTTTTTATTTTTAATCCCAGCCCCCGTCCCTGCAGGAGGCCTTTAACCTTTTGGTAAGCCGTCATTGTAAATAAGAATTTGTTCCTCTTAAGGATCCACCCCTTTTTTTCAAATTTTCGCCAAAAATGACATACCCAAATCTAAGTGCCTGTAGCTCAGGACCTGAAGCAATATTCTTGATACCATTTGAAAGAAAAGACTTTGAAGTTTGTGGAAATGTTAAATTAATGTAGGAGAATATAACACATTAGATCTGGTAAAAGATAATACAAAGACAAAAACGTGCGTTTTTAGTATTTTTTTTGTACCATCATCTTTGAAATGCAAGAGAAAGGCCATAATGTACTATGCCAGCCCAGGAGCAATTTAGATTTTGGCCAATAGCTGGCAGCAGCATATGTGCAACGTTTGACTGATCCAATGAACCTTTGCATTTCTGTAAAACATTTTTTATCAAGACTGCCCAAATGTACCTAATTGGTTGATTAATACATTTTCAAGTTCATAACTGTGCACTCCTCAAACAATAGCATGCATGGCATTCTTTCACTGTAATAGCTACTGTAAATTGGACAGTGCAGGTAGATTAACAAGAATTTAAGCCTTCTGCCAATATCAGATATGTCTATGTCCTGGGAAATGTTCTTGTTACTTACAACCTCATGCTAATCACATTAGCCTACATCAGCGCAACCGTCCGGTGGAGGACGCACCGATCCTGTAGAGGTTAACTGACTTGTCGAGTTAAATAAAGGTTAAATAAAAATAAATAAAGATATTTCTGAAAACTATATGATTACTTCTACAATTGCTTTTAAATTCAGAAAGTATATTTGCGAGAAAAAGTTCTCAATGACATTCAAATCAGCATTGAAAACGGGTGAAGTTTTTTTATTTTTTGCCTAAGCGAGTCTGACCACAAGTCAGATACTCCTATGATGACACAACAAATGTGGTTGATGGATCACAGGAATAGAGCAGGAATAGGCTTTTGTAGGCTACAGTCCAAGCTGTGTATTCCAATGGTGAAACTACAGACAGACAGTGAAAAATGCACTCTTGTATCAGCTGCATAGTGCAGATCCCAGCTTATAGAATACACGTTTGAGGGAGTTCCTCCCTCTGTGGTATTGAGCTCCACGTACCGTCAAAAACTAGTTACATTTAAGAAGACCACAAGTGTGTTTTTTATTTCTCAATTGAAAATACAAATAAATCAAATCAAATTGTATTTGTCACATGCGCCGAATACAACAGGTGTAGACCTTGCCYTGAAATGCTTACTTACATTCCCTTAACCAACAATGCAGTTCAAGAAAGAGTTAATAAAATATTTAGTAAATAAAGTAAATAATTATCAAAAGTATCACCATAAAATAACAATAACGAGTCTATGTACAGGGGTTACCGGTACCGAGTCAATGTGCGGGAGTACAGGTTAGTCGAGGTAATTTGTACATTTAGGTATGGGTAAAGTGACTATACATAGATAATAGACAGCGCGTAGCAGCAGTGTAAAAACAAATGGGGGGGGGGGGTCGATGTAAATAGTCTGGGAGGCCATTTGATTAATTGTTCAGCAGTCTTATGGCTTGGGGGTAAAAGCTGTTAAGGAGCCGTTTGGTCTTAGACTTGGCGTTCCGGTACCGCTTGCCATGCGGTAGCAGAGAGAACAGTCAATGACTTGGTTGACTGGAGTCTTTTCATTTTTTTGGGGCCTTCCTCTAACAACGCCTAGTATATAGGTCCTGGATGGCAGGAAGCTTGGCCCCAGTGATGTACTGGGCCGTACGCATTGCGCCTTACGGTCAGATGCCGAGCAGTTGCCATATCAGGCGGTGATGCAACCGGTCAGGATGCCCTCGATGGTGCAGCTGTAGAACTTTTTGAGGATCTAGGGACCCATGCCAAATCTTGTCAGTCTCCTGAGGGGGAAAAGGTGTTGTTGTGGTGTGTTTGGACCATGATAGTGCGTTGGTGATGTGGACACCAAAGAACTTGAAACTCTCGACCCACTCCACTACAGCCCTGTCGATGTTTATAGGGGCTTATCCGGCCCACTTTTTTCTGTAGTCCACAATCAGTCCCTTTGTCTTGCTCATATTGAGGAAGAGGTTGTTGTCCAGGCACCACACTGCCAGGTATCTGACCTCCTCCATATAGGCTGTCTCATCGTTGTCGGTGATCAGGCCTACCACAGTTGTGTCGTCAGCAATTTAATGATGGTGTTGAAGTCAAGTTTGGCCATGCAGTCGTGGGTGAAAAGGGAGTACAGGAGGGGACTAAGCACGCACCCCTGAGGTGCCCCAGTGTTGAGGATCAGCATGTCAGATGTGTTGTTGTCTACCTTTACCACCTGGGGGCGGCCCATCAGGAAGTCCAGGATCCAGTTGCAGAGGGAGGTGTTTAGTCCCAGGGTTCTTAGCTTGGTGATGACCTTTGTGGGCACGATGGTGTTGAACGCCGAGCTGTAGTCAATGAACAGCATTCTCACATAGGTGTTCCTTTTTTCCATGTGGGAAAGGGCAGTGTGGCGTGTGATTGAGATTGCGTTGTCTGTGGATCTGTTGGGGCGGTATGCGAGTTGGGAGCGGGTCTAGGGATGATGGTGTTGATGTGAGCCATGACCAGCCTTTCAAAGCACTTCATGGCTACTGACGTAGGCCTCATGGATACATGCTCAAACTCACACACTTTTGATATTAAATTATCAAGATAAGTCTCACCAACAAAAACATAAACAACAGGCCTATAGCAAATGCAGCATATGGCATTCATTTTGCTATGTAAGCTCTAGCATTGATTTGTCCTGCAATAGATGTCGTTCAATTGGTAATATACATTTGTGTCTTTGTTTAAGGAATGTAAAAGTAACTGCAATCCAACTGAGTTTGGGTAATCCAAAAGTTACTTTACTGATTATAATTTTGGACAGGTAACTGTAACAGATTATATTTAGAAAGTAACCTACCCAACCACATACACACATTTAAAGTAGTGACTTCTAGCAAACCAATGTGTTTCATACAATCTGTCCGTCCGGTTCTCCTCATAATGGCTTTCACAGACACAGGAGGCTATTGAAGTTCATGAGATGCAGGAGTCATTCAGTGGCTCAGTCGGCTGTGTGTGCATTTGCACGTGTGTCTGCGTGTGTGTGTCTGTGTTTGAATGGGCCCCAGGCCTCAGATGTTGCTGGGAACTCATTCTCGGACGCAGGAGGCCCCAGGTGACTGACGATCATCCTTGGCAGGAAATTTGCCCGTTGTCAATGTCCAATTAGGCCCCTCATTGTGACTTAAATGCTCACACACACACACACACACACACACACACACACACACACACACACACACACACACACACACACACACACACACACACACAACACACACACACACACACACACACACACACACACACACACACACACACACACACACACACACACACAGACATATGATTTATACTGTACGTGTTAACCAGGTGGGTGCTTTTCACCATTATCTGTCTTCCCTGTGGTGTTTGAGTGTACTCCAGCTCTGACTCTATAGAGAGAGAGCTCTGGTTCTGTTTCTGTCCAGCTGTACATGTGGGGAATGTTTTCTCTCTCTCTCTCTCTCTCTCTCTCTCTCTCTTTCCTGCCTGTTAAACTACCTACCTTATCCCCATATTGTTTTTATTTACTTTTCTGATGTTTTGCATACAATTATTTCTACTTGCACATCATCACCCGCTCATCTATCACTCCAGTTTTAATTAGCTAAATTGTAATTAATTCGCTACTATGGCCTATTTATTGCCTTACCTTCTCACGCCATTTGCACACACTGTATATAGACTTTTTTTCCTATTGTGCTATTGACTGTACTCTTGTTTATTCCATGTGTAACTTTGTGTTGTTGTTTGTGTCGCACTGCTTTGCTTTATCTTGGCCAGGTCGCAGTTGTAAATGAGAACTCGTTCTCAACTATCTTACCTGGTTAAATAAAGGTGAAATAAAAATAAATATATAAAAAATAAATAAACTGTCCTCCACCACTTCAATCCTTCTCTCTTCCTGTCTTTCTCTATCCCTTCCATCTGTTTTAGGTGCGGCGTGTCAAAGCATTAGGAGGACATGGCAGGTTTGTCAAGAGAAATGTTCATGAACCACCATGATTATATTGATTGATAAATATCCAGGAAATAAATGCTTATAAAACAACCCAGTCATCTTAGTCTGGCACTTATCTTATACACCACATGCCCAAAAGTATGTGGACACCTGCTCGTCGAGCATCTCTTTCCAAAATCATGAGCATTAATATGGAGTTAGTCCCCCCTTTGCTGCTATAACAGCCCCCCCACTTATGGGAAGGCTTTCCTCTAGATGTTGGAACATTGCTGCATTCCGGTCCATCCCAAAAGTCCTCGATGGGGTTGAGGTCAAGGCTCTGTGCAGGCCAGTCAAGTTGTTCCACACTGATCTCAACAAACCATTTTTGTATGAACCTCGCTTTGTGTTAGGGGGCATTGTCATGCTGAAACAGGAAAGGTCCTTTGCCAAACTGTTGCCACTAAGTTGGAAGCACAGAATCGTCTAGAATTTCATTGTGTGCTGTAGCTTTAAGATTTCCCTTCACTGGAACTAAGGGGCCTAGCCCAAACCATGAAAAACAGCCCTAGACCATCATTCCTCCTTCACCAAACTTTACAGTTGGCATTATGCATTTGGGCAGGTAGTGTTCTGGCATCCGCCAAACCCAGATTCGTCCGTAACTGTCAGAAGGTGAAGCGTGATTCAACACTCCAGAGAACGCGTTTCCACTACTCCAGAGTCCAATGGCGGTGAGCTTTACACCACTCCAGCCGACTCTTGTCATTGCACACACTCACTCTCCTCTCTCTCTATCTCTCTCACACACACACACAGGATATCAGAACTGTGGACAAGGCTTTTATTCCCTAATAAAGCACAATAATTAATGTTAAGACTATCTTTTAAATTAGTTTAACCTTACTCTCTGCTAAGCAGAACACAACGGCTCTGGAGTTTTCTCTAGGAGCTTGTTTGTTTACTGCTGCATGTATGTTTCAAATATTTTGGACTGAATTAATTGATATAGAAAATTATTCACTATGAGGTCAATCCAAATCAAATTACAGACATCGGTAAATTTTTATTTGACCTTTATTTAACCAGGTTAGTCTCGTTGAGATAAAAATCTCTATTTTTCCAGAGAGACCTGGACTGATACACATGTACGTACTCACACAAATGCATGACTCCACGTATACATGCACACACATGCACACAAAAGCACAGGCAGACACATACAGACACACCTGTTGCGCTTGACAACTTTCAAGCCGGTCTGATTCCCTAACATTTCTTCCCGATCTCCTCTCAGTAGCCTACCTACTGATTTTCAAATCAATAGCAGCTTTCATTGAAACCTGTCCTTGTAGAATGTTGTGTTTGAGAAGAACAAGAGAATCAGCCTCATATGCCATAGGCTTAGAGGCCAGAACATAGGTTGTAAATGGGGGAATGCCTCTCTGTTACCAATAGGAGGTCAACTAAATTGACCAGAATTTAATTGAAATGGTGAGCACAAGAACACATATCAAGGCGCAAGAAGATATACTATGATCTAAGCAGCCAGGTCACCTGTGATACAAGTCAGTATTCTACATCCATCCATGTCTGAGGAATGTTGGGATATGATGTATATACTGCCCACTAGGGGAGCAGCAGTGTGCGCTGTTACCTTCAAATAGGTTTTGGTTTTCCTGGGCATTGTCGATGGGGACCTGCCTCTGATTCCAAAGGTTGCATGATCGAATCCAGCGATAGAACGTTGCTTTTGAGATTTTAGTTTTAAACCTATCCCTAACCTCAGCTCTTACCTTAACCATTCGGAGTTAGTGTCGAACACACGATGTCTGAGTTAATGCTTAAACTTAACCCTAACCTTAAAAATTCAGAGTTAATGCCTAAATTTAACCTTAAACACATTGAAATTTGACATTTGCAACAACATCGAAATTTGACATTTGAGAAACATGGATGAACGTCTAATTCTGACATGAGACTGTGAGAGCTAGTTGGGTCTAAAACTCATGAAACACATCAAAGAACCAAAAACTTAACAAAGTAGCAATGTTATTAGTGGGTGTTTGACATTTATCAACCCTATCTGGCTCTGTAAAGATTCTCATTAAGACTATCCTCATTGTTAACAAAAACACAAAAGTGGGCACAAATATTCCCCCTTTCCTCCTTTCTCCCTCCCCTCTCCTCTCGTCTCTCCTCCTCTCGGGGCGACAGAACAGAACAAAAGCTAGTTGCTTTCCCAATCAGCACCTCATGAAGGACAGATCCCCAGTCAGGTCCTAATCAGCTCCATGCTTAATAGAGCAACACTTCCTAAATGTGATTAACCTCATCTGTCTAGATTAGACCACTAATGGCCATGCTTGCTGTGTATTGCCTTAGCAGCAGCTGGTAATGTACCTACGGTATATATTAATCCGCTTCCCTTTCCTCTTTTCCTCGGCACCGGTGACTGAATTGCGGCGGCCGTGCCGGCTCAGAACAAAAACGTTGCCCTTCAGAAAGCGAGGTGGACACAGGTTAGGGAGGCACTAATTAAATGTCAGCCGTGACAGATTAAAATTATGAAATTTAAAATCGTCAAGTGGCTCTTTGTCATTGTCAAATTAAGGAGGGGCCGATGAAGGGGAAGGGGAGCTCTAATGGATTGGAAGAGAATGTGCTTTAGCAGCAAGCGTCTTTCAGCAAATAAAGATTTGCCTCAGAACCTTGACGTAGGAAGAGAGGCTGCATAAATTTCCCTCTATTTCCGCTTGGGGAATTTCTCCAGGCTGAGATTCAGGGGCCTATGCAACGCTGTGTGGTGCTTCCTGACCACATTACTACTTTTATTAATCTAGTGACAAATACCTGACTATGAATTTAAGCTATTTCACTCTCTCCCCACCTTTTATCTCTATGTTAGATAGGTCACACTCACACATTTAAGGAGATGTCTGAAAACCATAATAAATATGTTTCTGGATGTGAAGTTTAATCATTTGTTTTTCGTTCAAGATTTCTACAACAAGAGTAAGGGCTCTGTTCAATCCGTAGGGCTGAAGATCGGCTTGATTTTGCGATTGACAATTAAAGGCAATGTTCTCGCGCTCGTGGAGACTGCATTCACTGTGAACGCTGCATATGTTGGCTCATTTTAGCACGGATCTTCCTTGATACTTCAGCTGCACTGGTTGAACCCAGCCCTAAGAATCAAAATGAGACTATTTTGGATAGTTTCGTTTCTAATCTCACTCATACAACTGTTTTTGTGCATGGAGTAATACCATTTTCAGATGGGTAAAATCTAAATCATTCACTGCCCCCCCCCKAAAAAAATATATATATATTTTGGTGCCGCATTCTCATTCATAGACAATGCCTACCAGAAATCAACAAGAAATGTACTGAGATTCTGCAACTTACTGTACACATATCAATTAATTCAGTTGAGCAGTGATGCCGAATAAGAGATAAACTAGTTTAAGGTGTTTTTCAGTATCAAAGCAGCTATTTAGCTCCCTTCATTTAGCTGGTTCTTAATAACACTCACATCAGCCATTCAGAAGCATGTGTCGCCGCATTACACTTCCCTATCTGACAGCCAAGGCCAATGAAACGTTAGCAAGACTTTATCCGCAGCCAACAGGGAAAAGGGAAAAAGAGAAAGGGGAGATCTCTGAAGCACAGCCTTTGTAAATAAATAAACCAATGGTAAATTTGCCTGATATTTTTTATGTTATTGCATTCAGGGTTCAAAGCGTTTTTTCCCCCTCCTTGCTCCTTCTCCAACCAGGTCTAGATGCATTTGACCCTACTGAGGTCAAGAGCACAGTTTCAATAAAGCCAGGTAAGAACCGGAGACTGCCATACAGCGGCAAACACTCAACAAGGATCAAAACACAGCCACGATAAGAAATGACAAGATCCAACTAAACGTAACAACGAGAGCTGTATTTTCATTTTAACTGACCATTTTTATTAAGCAAGGAAGCATAGGCCAAATTGTTTCAGGATATACCTAATCCTGTGCGCTAATTGAGAGTAATTCAATTAGGGGCAAAAGGGCTTAAAAAGAGTTCAATATTTTGGGGTAAAGGATTCAGTACGTAAAATATCTGACTGTGTGTGTGTGCGTGCGTGTGCGCATGTGTGTGTGAGAGAGAGAGACCATCACCTCCTTTTGGTCACAATAGATCATTCAGACAAACTGCAGTAGGCAGGTAGCCTAGTGGTTAATAGCGTTGGGCCAGTAACCAAAAGGTTGCTGGATCAAATCCCTGAGCTGACAAGGTAAAAATATGTTGTTCTGCCCCTGAGTAAGGCAGTTAAACCACTGTTCTGTGGATCTTGATTATGGCAGCCCCTTGCACCTCTCTGATTCAGGGTTAAATGAAAAAAGACACATTTCCGTTGATGGCATTCAGTACAACTGACTAGGTAGCATCACAACGCATTCTCCTTGCACATGCATGTCACAGTTCTGATAGTAGCTGCTGTGTCTTAGCTAATGAAAAGATGCACCATTTTTTCTGTACTTCCCAGCAGTTATATTATGATGGTATTGTATTTGCTATGTTAAAACCTTTTTCATTTGATATGCATATTTTTGTGATGTTCTTTGAAATGCAAATGTTAACACCAAGCACTACTGACATGATAGCATTATCTTTGGAATCAGTCTACTTAGGCCCTTCAAACTGACTGCCATACAAAGAAAGTACAATATCTTCAATAAGGAGACCAAAACCAGAACATCATTTGTGTGTGAAATTCCATTTGATTATTCTCATCGACGGGACTGTAGTGGAGCATGTTGAGAGCGTCAAGTTCCTTGGTGTCCACATCACCAACAAACTAGAATGGTCCAAACACACCGAGACAGTCGTGAAGAGGGCACGACAAAGCCTATTTAGGAAACTACAAATATTTGGCATGGGTCCTCAGATCCTCAAAAGGTTCTAGAGCTGCAACATCGAGAGCATTCTGACTGGTTGCATCACGGCCTGGTATGGCAACTGCTCGGCCTCCGACTGCAAGGCACTACAGAGGGTAGTGCGTACGGCCCAGTACATCACTGGGGCTAAGCTGCCTGCCATCCAGGACCTCTACACAAGGCGGAAGAGGAAGGCCCTAAAAATTGTCAAAGACTCCAGCCACCCTATTCATAGACTGTTCTCTCTGCTACCGCACGGCAAGCGGTAGCGCCAAGTCTAGGTCCAAAAGGCTTCTCAACAGCTTCTACTCCCAAGCCATAAGTCACTTGAACAGCTAATCAAATGGGTACCTAGACTATTTGCATTGCCCCCCCCCCCCATCTTTTACGCTGCTGCTATTCTCTGTTTATTATCTGTGCATAGTCACTTTAACTCTACCAACATGTACATATTACCTCAATTACCTCGACTAACTGGTGCCCCGGGAAATTGACTCTTTACCGGTACCACCTATATATAGCTAGGCTATTGTTGTTTTACTGCTGCTCTTGAATTATTTGTTACTATTATTTCTGACTTAAGACATATTTTTCTTAAAACTGCACTGTTGGTTAAGGGCTTGTAAGTAAGCATTTCACCTGTTGTATTCAGCGCATGTGACAAATATATTTTGATTTGATTTGACTCGAGGCTGTAATCGTGGCCAAAGGTGCTTCAACTAAGTACAGAGTAAAGGGTCTGAATCCTTATATAAATGTTATTAGTTCAATTTTTCTTCTAAAAAAACAGTTTTTGTTCTGTTATTATGGGCTATTCTGTGTAGATTGATGGAGGAAAAAAACTATTTTAGAATAAGGCTGTAACTTAACGAAATGTGGAAAAAGTGAAGTGGTCTGAAAACTTTCCGAATGCACTGTATCTATAATTTACATTTCTATGTGAATTTGGCCGGGTCGCCCAAAAACGTACATATGGCCACTTCATATTTTGTCTGTGAAGCCTATCTCTAGGCATCAATATTGTTACACTAATCTTCCCCCCATTGAATGAAATGTATTCACATAAGCTTTGTGTTTCTTGACGCATATCTTTTTGCAATTTTCTGCTGATACTGTAGAGATCGGGCTTCAAGCAGCTCATCAGGTGCATAGGTAACTTCCTCTCTAATAAACCCCATGTAGTGTAACCAGGTGGTGTGGTATCATGGGGTTTTGTCAGACAGTGTCAGTATATCTTGTAGCCTATATTCAGGATATCTTCTGCTCGGCCCACTGATTTGTATAGCAGATATCCACAGTGCAGCCAGGCAAACAGCAGTCAAGCAACGGAGGTTTGTGGATGACCTATATTATTTAGAAACCAGACCACTAACATTACACCATCCATGAAGACCTGGCTGACCTGGAGAAGTGGTCAGTGGGGAGCTACATGGTTCTGCACCCCACACAACACACAAAGTTATCAAGATCCTAGGAATTTACATCAAGAAAATGGAAAATGGTCAACACAGGTATAGCACATCTGTGAAAAGGCCAGCCGACATCTGATCCTCCTCCGACGCCTTGGTTTAAACACTTCCACAAACCTGAGAACCTGCTAACGGTATTCACCACCTACAGTATATCCAACCAGCGGTGGAATATGCTGGTGTGGCATGTGGGGTGAACCACGGGACAATCTGATACCATTGAGAGGGTCCAGAGAAGAGCAGTACGTATCATCATGGGCACAGACTACACCTCCTACCCAGATGCATGCACTAATCTGGGATTACCATCGCTACACACGCAGGGAAAGTCTCTCAAGATCCTTCGCAAAAATCGCTCCCATCCCTGCCGTGGTTCCCCTGCTTAACAGTTGATGATTGAACATTATTTATTTTACTTTGAAATGTAATCTTTATGAATGAAAAATGAGTTTGTGTTGTTTATTGTGTTCGTATTGCCAATTGTAATATTCATATGTAACTGTACTCGCAATTCAGCATGTTGCTGCCACTTGTAAAATGTTCTGTTGAAAAACAGTAGATAAATTAAAACATTCTTGCTCGGTCTCAAAATGTGGGTCAAGTAATCAGCTCACTTGATGGTATTTGTCGCTCTGTGGGTGGCTAAACACCATGGCGGTTGGTTTCAGTCAGATTTGGACATAATCCCAAACTCAGTTTTCTGATTTACTGCCTCATTGGAGTTCATAATTCTCCTAATTATTATCAATACATATTGCAACTCTGAATCTTACTTGTTTGACGAATTTACCTTGTTTTCAAAAATGACAAACTACTGAAAACAATAATTGTTTACCTTTTATTGTACCGGTTATCATGGCACGTTCCGACCATGAACAATTGGATGAATTGACATTATGATAACTATGTCAGTGTGCGTACAACCAACTCCCGTTATACCGCCACCCACATGAAATGGCTACAGCGTCTGGGGGAAAAACCTGTTTTTTCTTACCTAAACTGGGCCTTTGTGTGCAAAAGAAAACGGCACGGTAGGAAAGGAACTATAATATCGAGAGTTTGTGACTATAATGCTCTAGCTGCAAAAAGGTGATTCTGAGATAATTGGCTATAAAGTTCCGAACCCTCATTGGTTTGACAGGTGTGAGCAAGATTTATATTGTATTCTTTTGAACTTAACAACATGAATTGGGGCATTTAGAGAACATTGAACAGAACAAGACTATGTCAATAACTGCATTTTGAGAAAAATGCTAATAGAACCTTATAGTCCCAAGCTCTCAATATGTGTCCCTTTTTATATTTTTTTMGGGGGGGGGCAGGACAGGTGTAAGTACAGATATGGAGTCAGATATAGAGAGGGGTAAATGAAGGGGTTAACGGCAGACTGTCGGCCCGAGCCGTCACCGACGGGGTATATGTGGTCCGGAGTCGGGAGGTTAGATCGTTATACCAGACTCTGGCACATACCATGTGTCCCTTGAGGGCTTTACTGTATTAACCCATCGTATTAGTCCCAAATGTGAGATGACACATAAAGTGTCAAGTAGGTGTGCGTTTGAAAGCTTTGTTGGAGTGTCTGAGTGGCAGAGACAGCCGTTAGCCTAAGGTGCTGCTCTTTTCACAGCACCTTCACCTAGCTAGACACAGACAAATGCGCACACACACTATATTCTTTACACTCAGGGGAGAGGCTCACACACCTGCCCTCTGGTGCTACACACAGCTTTCAAAGCACCCACAGCATTTGTTTTCGCACAAAGATGTATGAGAATAAATTATTGCCTACAATTTTTTTCACTTATATACGGGGTGATTTGTCACGTGTCATGATTTCTTAAATGATGTCAATATCCTCAGTTTCATACATTTTCATGGTACAATAAATAGCTGTATGTCTGAAATTCTTCCTTCGATTTGGCTATCGTTGTTGTATTGTAATCCATGGTTTAGGGGTGTATTTTTCCTCCAAAGTGTCTAACACCAACGAAACATGAGCCTTCGACTAGGTTGCAGTGATAATTATGTGCTTGAGTGTGTAACACAATGCCAATATTCCCTTATTCCCTGCTCTCCCCTAGTGTGTCTGTTATGTGTGTAGTGTGTGTCTTTGTTCCTGTGTGTTCATTCTTTCCCATCTTTGCTGTGCTCCAGTGCAGCCCGTGTGCTCCAGGGGTAGGCGGGGTCAGCCCTGACACCCATTTTAACTGTTATTTACTCTGATTCCACGACAAGACAGATACCAGCTCCAGTGACTCCACAGATGTATGTTAAACGATCCCCAAATGACCCGTCTGATGGATCTATTGATGGCCTATTCCAACCTGTCACCTATTCTCCATCAGTCTCTCAGTTATCCCCCCCATCCCTCCTCCTCCTCCATCCCTCTCTCTCTCTCTCTCTCTCTCTCTCTCTCTCGGTGTGAATGAGAAATGAGGAGGGAGACAGATACAGGGACCTCTCGAACCTGCCGTATGCTGTCTGCCTGCTACACGACAATGGACGCCTTCACCTCTTCTCCCGAGGAACAGCCGGGACACCTGTATTTGACACAATTAGGACACAATTAGGACACATGCATGTAAACACACACACAGGTATGTAAACATGCACACACGCATGCATACCCACTCACTCACTCGCGCACACACACACACCACTCTCCCTGGAGACCATGTAGACCGTGACCAAGCTGACTAACAGCCCTGCCTTATGATGTTATATTATTTATCTATTRTCTACTCTACGCAAGTTGTTGCTGTTGCTGCAGAGGAGACCCTGTCACCTGGGAAACGATGTATCAGTGGTATGACAGGCCTCAGAATGTGTCAGTGACAGTGTTGTCGCCTGCGAGCACTGTATTGTGTGTGTTAGTACATGAGGGAGAGGTATCTATTTGATGTCAGGGTTGTATGTACTGTACATGACTTACAAAGACCTCATGGAGGAACAGAGAGGAGGAACACAAACATCAACAGAAGGTCAGCCTGGGAACAAAGTACTTTTTAAGCACATGATTAGGACAGACTCTATTGGCCCTTATTGGTTTACCATGAGCCCTATGGTCTACAGAGCTGTCATCCAGTAGTTTGCAGAACTGGGCCTCCTGTATCTGATACATTTTTTAACAAATGAACCAAGACAGATCGTCAAGTGAACAAGAATACGACATTGGTTGAGCCCTATGAACATGAGCCGTAGTAGCCTGGTACTGAGTATTATAGTGGGGACTGCTCCATTTGATAAATACCACAGTGAATCTAGCTTTGCTAATTGAGTCTCACCAGCCATTACTGGGATTATGCTAGCTAGCGCCCAAAGTTCATTACATAGGTAAATGCATCTCTTAGCCTCGCTAAAGAGCCCTAGTGCAAACCCTGCTCCCACACAAAGCTATCTTAACCACATATAGTAGTTAAAAGTGGTCAGATAAGTACTGTAACTCCCACACAATGGTAGCTAGCTTAAAACACTAGAGACCCTACAGACAAGACTGTGATGTTGAGTTTCTTGTTTTGAAACTATGGGAAGTGTGACGATCTACTTTTAATGAGCCACCTGTGTGTAATGCATTACAGTATGAACACATTTATAGCACTTTTATAATGCATTTATGTCCTTTTGAAATGCTGTTATAAGAGGTCATGAGCTGTTATAACTGCTTAGAATTACTGTATTCATAGTCACATACTTGTTTGTTCTAACTGTCACCAAAGACTTTCCTCTATAGCTGTAGAGTGTCTGTTGTTMTCAAATGGTGACTCAGCTTTGTAATTAGATTATATACACCCACAGTTGATTAAGCCAATTGAGCGCTCTATATCAGAGTCATAGCACTGGTGGTGATACAGAGATTTCTATTCCTTTGAGAGCTGTCTGTCTGTCTGTCTACAGTATGTGTAAGTGTTTGGGTGTGTGTGTGCATGCATGGCTGTGTGAATGTGTGTGTGTATCCATAGCGATGAGTGACACAACAGCAGGTGCTCAGTGAACCGTGGAGAGTGATTTCATGTTACCACTTAGATGACAAATTACCCAGACAATGGACTGCGCGAGCCAGACAGCTAATTCAATTCTAACTGTTGACTCAGAGCATTCACCAACCTCCTGCATGTGTTCGCCTACCCACGGAGAAGGAGATTCCCTCCCGAAAACTTAATCTGGACTCGGTCAAACAAAATGAAAGGTAATATTCTTTATCTGGCCCAAGACAGCAGCAGATGAATTGCTCTAATATGAGATATGAATAAGATTGAGATTTCAGGCTTCAGCCGGCCCTCGACTCAAAGTGATTTTGGATCAATAGTGTTTGCCGGGCGCAGCAGAAAGAGAGAAAGAAGGAGAGCGAGAGGAAGAGATATGGCGAAAGAGAGATATGGAGAAAGAAAGAGAGGGGGGGGGGGGAGAAAGAGAGAAAGGAAGATCAATGGAGGGAGGACATAAKACACATGCATCACAATAGGGGAGCGGCTCAGCACAGCAACCAGAGCTCTATTCAAATTTCACCGGTGTCAAATTAATTTCAGTGTTATCTGGAAATTAAATTAGATGAGGACCCCTCCTTCCTTCCCTCCCTTCTCTTCTCCTTTGTGAGTAAGACAGTGTCGGACATCCATGTGTGACAGATTACAGTGCTCAGAGTGCATTTCAGGGCAAAGTGTTGAGGCTCGCTAATCCGCCCTCAAATTCTCAATTTGTGTAAAATGAGGCCATAAATCACGGGGACAGGCCGATCGATGGAAGCGTTGTCTTGCGAGTGATTGACAGCCTCCCCAAAGGTTACTGTTTAAGTTGGTTTAAGGTTACAGCTCTCTCTGGGCTGGAGACGGGCTGGTGTCCATGGGGTGTGTGTGTTTGTGTGTGTGAGAGAGAGAGGGTCCGTGTGGGAGTGTGTTTTGTCTTGGGGTGGGCTGGGGGAGTCGAACTCAATCTATATGAGGCACGGCCTGGGCCCTTTGGGGATACAGCAGAGGGACAGCACCAATTTTTTGCCCATCAGACGTCCAATTTTTCTCCTTTTCATACCTGCTGTAGTAAATGAGAAACAAATTAAATTTCACCCCACTATCTCCACTGAAACCATTTAAATCCTTTGTGGAAACCAAATTGTCCCCAGACAAATCGCCCCTGGATCTTTGGAAATACACTATGGATGTGCAAACAAAATAAATTTGTGTCACTCTGGATATGGCATTGTCTGTAATYSAATTCATTGGAGAGTCCTGGTGAAACAGAGAGGGTGGAAATAAAATAAGGGACAATTTTGAAAGAACAAAAGGTGAAGAAAGAGATCCCAGCTCTTCATTCTCTCCCTCTTTTCTCCCTTGCGCCCACTTCCCGGCGTTATATTAATTTTCGGCCAGAGTTTCTGCATTCATGAGACTGAGATTGAAATGTAAATGAGGTTAGGATGTAGTGAGGAGAGAGGGGAGCCGCCTCAGCAGTGGCCCCGACCAAACGGGCCTGGCGCGAGTCGACGCGTGTCAAGGAGACAGAGGGGACTCTACAGCGGCACAGCGCTTATCATTCACCCAGATTACCAGCTCCCCGACATCAATCACGCCATCAGGGAAACAATGCATGAAACGAGCCCAACAAGGGCGATGAAAAAAATCACTGACAGAGCGGGAGTGGATGGAGCGTGAGGGGAGAAAGGGGAGGGAGGAGGGCCGGGTGATTAGTCGGCCAGAATAGAAAAAAAGAGAGAAAGTGAGAGTGAAATGGGGAGTGGGAATCTTGGGAAACATGAAAAAAACAGGGGAACTGAAGGAAAGCATGATTGTGATAGGGAGAAAAGAAGAAGAGCGGAAGAGAGGGGAGCCGAAGGAAGAGTACAAGTTGACACTGGGGAGTTCTTCTTATAAAGGGGTGGTCAGATGTCTTTGCCACCCATTAGAAGAGTGTGTGTCTTTCAGGAGACTTTCTATTGTGCAGTAAATGGTCCAGTGACAATGCAGGCAAATACATTATCTAAGCCTCCAATCACCTTAGCCTATCTGGAAAATTTGAAAATGATAAATGTGTGTCTTGTGATTTATAATGGGATTCCATTGTTTAACCTACAACATGACACAGAACGTAGCCTAGCAGAACATGTCCTATCCGATCTTGAAGAATTGATGATCAGTAATGTAATGACTTCTTGTTGTAGTTGTTAATTTATCTGAAAAGCACAAAGTCTTGAATCTTGCATCGTTTTATATATCAACTCATGGAATCGGTACATCAAAAATCTCATCCCAACTATTTTGCAATCTGTATGGCACAGCTGTCAACATCCGGGTCTTCAAATTAAACTGGTATAATTGACTATTTATGCCATTTGTATTCCTCCACCAGTTTTGATCCTTTCTATTGGACAGAGACCAGTTCCCTACCTCCTCCCGCTGCCATCTGCCTCTAAATTTTTGGGGTAATGCTGTAATCAATTGGTTGTAWTCTTGGATTGAGCAGACCTTCCCAAACAATTCTGATAACTCCATGAAATACATAACTCTACTATTCCAATTTACAATATAATTTACAAACCAAATACCTTTTTCAAACATCTTTTCCATAAATATTGGTATTTTATCAACCAGCACATGACAAATCAAAGTGTATTTGTCATGTGCGCCGAATACAACAGGTGTAGTAGACCTTACAGTGAAATGCTTACTTACAGGCTCTAACCAATAGTGAAAAAAAGGTGTTWGGTGAACAATAGGTAAGTAAAGAAATAAAACAACAGTAAAAAGACAGGCTATGTACAGTAGTGAGGCTACATATAGACACTGGTTAGTCAGGCTGATTTGAGATAGTATGTAAATGTAGATATGGTTAAAGTGACTATGCATATATGATGAACAGAGAGTAGCAGTAGCGTAAAAGAGGGTTTGGCGGGAGGCGGGACACAATAGAGATAGCCCGGTTAGCCAATGTGCGGGAGCACTGGTTGGTCGGCCCAATTGAGGTAGTACGTACATGAATGTATATTTAAATTGACTATGCATATATGATAAACAGAGAGTAGCAACAGCGTAYAAATAGGGGTTGGGGGGGCACACAATGCAAATAGTCTGGGTAGCCATTTGATTGCCTGTTCAGGAGTCTTATGGCTTGGGGGTAAAAACTCTACCCTAATATTTGTTCTATCTTTTCAGGGGTATGAAATTGAAATTGTAACCAGCTATGCAATGCTTGTTTGAAAAAGAGAGATACTTAGAAAAAAAGTTTAATTGTCGATTAATCGAACATTTGACATGGTAATCTACACAAATGGATGAGCTTTTCTTAGTAATCTACTTGAGAACCATTTAGGGTTAAAGTAAAATTGTCACACCCTGATCTGTTTCACCTGTCTTTGTTATTGTCTCCACCCCCTCCAGGTGTTGCTTGTTTTCCCCAGTGTATTTGTCCCTGTGTTTCCTGTCTCTCTGTGCCAGTTCATCTTGTATGTTCAAAGTTAACCAGTATTTTTCCCCGTTCTCCTGCCTTTGCTATTCTCCTTTTTCTAGTCCTCCCGGTTTTGACCCTTGCCTGTTTCTGGACTCTGTACCCGCCTGCCTGACCACTCTGCCTGCCTTGACCTTGAGCCTGTCTGCCACTCTGTACCTCCTGGACTCTGAAATGGTTTTGACCTTTTGCCTGTCCACGACCATTCTCTTGCCTACTCCTTAATGGATTATTAAACATCTCAGACTCCAACCATCTGCCTCCTGTGTCTGTATCTGGGTCTCGCCTTGTGCCTTGATAGTACGAACTGGCCATGACAGACCAGCAGACTTGGACCAGCTCCGCCACTCTGTCTCCCTGCAGGGAACCACCATTTGGAGACATGAGGAGTTGTTACAGGGCCTTTTGGAAGGGCTTAGTTCCTTGACGGAATGCCACAACCATGGATTAAAGGCTATTATGGAGCAAATCAGGGAGTTTGCTCAGAGGTTGTCTGCCACCTCTGAAAAACCCCAATCACCCAGTAATTTTCCCGCTATCTGTGGTGAGTTTGTACAGCCTACCCCGCTTCCCCGAGGACCCCGCTTTTACCTCCTCCAGAGCGATATTCTGGGAATCGTGGTACCTGTCGGGGCTTTGTCTCTCAGTGCTCACTTATTTTTGAGCTACAGCCATCTTCGTTTCCTTCAGACCGATCGAAAATAGAGTATTTTATTACGCTAATGTCAGGAAGGGCACTCTACTGGGCTACGGCAGTCTGGGAGCAACAATTTGCCATTTGTGGTCATCTGGAGGAATTCATGGCAGAAGTGAGAAAGGTATTTGAGTCTCCGGTTTCCGGGAGAAAGGCGGCCAGTAAACTGCTTGATTTACGTCAAAACTCCCGTAGTGTGGCAGACTACGCGGTTGATTTTCGCACGTTGGCCACCGAGAGTGCCTGGTATCTGAAGTCTCTTTTCGATACTTTTTGCACAGATTATCTGAAGAGGTAAAGGATGAGCTAGCTGCTCGGGAATTGCTGATGGATCTCAAGTCCCTTATCGCCCTAACCATTAAAATTGATAGACGCCTAAGGGAACGCAAGAGTGAGAGGAGGTCTGGTCTCGGGCACACTCGTGCACCCGCAATGGCGCGTTCACCTCCAATCGAATCTGGAAGTTTCCGAAGGCAGCTCTTCCCAGAGGATTCGAAGCCACCCATGCCCTCTCGGGAATCTACAACGGTGAGTTGAATACTCCTGAGCCTATGCAGTTGGGAAGAGCTAGGTTATCAGTTGGGGAACGCTCACGAAGGATGAAAAAACACTGTTGTCTGTACTGTGGAGGGGCAGGACATTTTATAGCTACCTGCCCTATTAGAAATCCCTTGTCTCTAGTGGGTACCAGTACTATGGTGAGTCAGAAAAGGAGTACGGGAAAAACACGCTGGTTGACTTGACTAAACACACAAGACGAACTGGCACAGAGAGACAGGAAACACAGGGATAAATACACTAAGGAAAATAAGCGACACCTGGAGGGGGTGGAGACAATCACAAAAACAGGTGAAACCGATCAGGGTGTGACACAGGCAGGCCTGGTGGGCTTTGTTGTTTACCTGACTTAACTTCACCATTTCCTACTGCCCAGGGTCCAAAAATGTGAAGCCTGATGCTCTCTCTTACCTATACAGTTCCTCTGCCACACCCTCGGTCTCCGAAACCATTCTCCCTACCTCATGCCTGGCAGCCACAGTGGATTGGGGTACTGAGACCCTGGTTCACAAGGCACAACGCTCCCAGCCTGACCTGAAGGGGGCCCCGGCTATCCGGCTGTTTGTCCCCAACTCAGTCCGGTCCCGGGTGTTGGAATGGGCTCATTCCTCCAGGCTAACCTGTCATCCTGGTTCCAGCCGTACTCTAGCCTTTTTTCGACAACGTTTCTGGTGGCCCACAATGGTTCCTGAAGTCTCTGCCTTCGTCGCCGCATGCACGGTGTGCGCCCAGAACAAGACTCCACGGCAAGCTCCTTCTGGCCTTCTTCAGCCACTACCGGTCCCTCTTCTGGCGCTGCCTACTCCTGATGATTCGTTTTCAGCACCCATCCTGCCCTAACTACATCTGGACCATTACTGATGACATCATAACTTATTGGGCCTTTTTGGCTGGTGGAATTATATTTCCTCAAGCACTGCCAGGCTGGCCTATTATTATTATCATCATTATTAGCTTTCCCTCTATCTCCCTCTCTCTTACCCCCTCAGTGTTTCTGTGTCTGCTTTGTGTCCTCAGTAGCTAAAAGCTAATGTGCTGAAAGCCTGGCTTAATACTTCTGGGTCTGCCATGAAGGGAAGTGAACCGGCAGCTCCTGAGGAGAGATAAGACCTCAGGGGGATACGCTGGCATCAAGATTTGGAGAGAGAGAGAGAGAGACAGAGAGAGTGACAGAGAGAGAACACTCATAATTCTCGTAATTTCATTAGGTTACAATGTCTTTATTTATGGTCGAGGCCTCAGATGCAGGGAAAAGGGAGTGGGGGTAGGGGGCTGGGCATGCTGCTTTTGAAGCGTTGGATTTCAAATTAACTGTTTGTTTCCCCGGCTGGAATCAAAATAACAATAAGTGGTGCCTCATGTTAACTAAAAGCTAATTACAGGGAACAGTGTTGTCCATCCAGCGTGTTGGCCCCAAACGCTTGGGCACACTCACTCGCCTCATTAGGTGTGTGATCTTTACTTTAATTTAGCGAGGGTTTGGCCTCCCCCTCAAAACGGCGCAAAAGTAGAGATATCGGTTGACTCGAACGCCATCAATATGCATGAGGATGACATCTGAGAGACAGGGCTCTTGTGGAAGCTTTTAAATAATAATATGGCAAATGATAGTGCCTCGGCATGTTATACAACATCACATTACGGCTCAGACAAGGTTGTAAAAAAAGTCTAAAACAGGAAAGCATGAATAGGAAGCATGGCGGAGCTTCTTTAACAACCGCATTTATTTTCATCCGTTTACATCAAATTATTGCTTCCCCAGCCAAGAGGGAGCAGCGGTGTTAGGGTATTGAACTTACTGTTCATTTTCTTTTCCCACGTGACCAACAAAACAGGTGTAATACTTCTACAGTGGTCCCTGTTTGCGTACGATCAAACCGGTGTGATATAGAACGCTTGATATTAGAACATCTATTTATGACGGCCATTTTCGAATACCCAACAATCAAACATTTGAATCTGGCCACATTTTTTTTTTTTTCCACAGAGACATTTTGCACAAACACAGTTCTTTAACAAGTTACAGTTGGAAGTCGGAAGTTGTTGTGGGGGTTGCTTTGCTAGAAGAGGATGGTGCACTTCACAAAAATAGATTGCAACTATTACAGACCACAAAGGGAAGCACAGACTGCCGAGCTGCCCAGTGACACGATGAACCAGACGAGCTAAATCACTTCTATTGCTCGCTTCGAGGCAAGCAAACACTGAGGCATGCATAGACATCAGCGTTACCGGACGACTGTGATCACGCTCTCGTCCTGCCGACGTGAGTAAGACCTTTTAAACAGGTCAAACGACTACACAAGGCTGCGGGGCCAGCACGATTATCAGGAGTGTGTGCTCCGGGCATGTGCCTGACCAACTGGCAGGTGTCTCACTGACATTTTCAACATGTCCATGATGAGTCTGTAATACCAACATGTATCAAGCAGGACCACCAAGTCCCGCTACACCAAGAACACAAAGGCAACCTGCCTAAACTGACTACAGACCCGTAGCACTCACGTCTGAAGCCTATGAAGTGCTTTGAAAGGTTGGTAATGCTCACATCAACACCATTATTCCAGAATCCTAGACCAACTCCCAATTTGCATACCGCCCAAACAGATCCACAGATGATATGCACATCTCTATTGCACTCCACACTGCCCTTTTCCCACCTGGACAAAAGGAAACACTTATGTGAGAATGCTATTCATTGACTACAGCTCTGCGCACACACCATAGTACCCTCCAAAGTTCATCACTAGCTGAAGGATCCTGGGACTAAACACCTCCCTCTGCAACTTGGATCATTGGACTTCCTGACGGTGCCGCCCCCAGGTGGCTGAGGGTCTAGGTAGCAACACACATCTGCCAACGCTGATCCTCAACACTCGGAACTCCGACCAGAGGGTGCGTGGCTCCAGTCCCCTCCTTTTGTACTCCCCCTGTTCACCCACAGAACTGCATGGCCAGCCACCGACCTCCAACACGATCTATAAAGTTTGCAGACACACAAAAGTCGCAGG
The DNA here is from genome assembly GCF_002910315.2 of Salvelinus sp. IW2-2015. Taxonomy (NCBI): domain Eukaryota; kingdom Metazoa; phylum Chordata; class Actinopteri; order Salmoniformes; family Salmonidae; genus Salvelinus; species Salvelinus sp. IW2-2015. Next base: position 3,447,322 of record NC_036839.1, read on the forward strand.
CTGATCACCAACAACGACGAGACAGCTATAGGGAGAACGGTCAGAGACCTAGCGCGTGTCGGTGCAGAATAATAACAACCTATCCCTCAACGGAACCAAAGACTAAGGAGATGATTGTGGACTACAGCGAAAAAGGCAAGGAACCGAGCACGCCCCATTCATCAACATGACGGGCTGATAGTGGAGCAGCGGTTGAGAGCTTCCAAGTTCGGCATCGGTGTCCACATCCACAACAAACTAGAATGGTCCAAACACACCAATGACAGACGTGAAGAGGGGACAACCAAAGGCTTATTCCCCCCTCAGGAAACTAAAATTGATTGCGCATGGGTCCTGATCCTCAAAAAGGTTCTTGCTCAGCTGCCAACATCCCGAGAGCATTCCTGGACGTGTTGCATCACTGCCTGGACGGCAATTGCTCGGCCTACTGACCGCAAGGCACTTACAGAGCGTAGATGCGTACGGCCAGTACATCACTGGGGCACTAAACTGCCTTGCCAATCCAGCCTCATAACACCAGGCCGCTGTCAGCCGGCAAGGCCCTAAAAATTGTCAAAGACCCCAGCCACCCCAGTCATAGACTGTTCTCTCTGCTACCGCACGGCAAGCGGTACCGGAGTGCCAAGTCTAGGACAAAAAGGCTTCTCAACAGTTTTTACCCCCAAGCCATAAGACTCCTGAACAGGTAATCAAATGGCTACCTGGACTATTTGCATTGTTGTCCCGCCACCCGCCACACCACCCGCCAACCCCTCTTTTACGCTACTGCTACTCTCTGTTCATCATATATGCATAGTCACTTTAACCATATCTACATYTACATACTACCTCAATCAGCCTGACTAACCGGTGTCTGTATGTAGCCTCGCTACTTTTATAGCCTGTATTTTTACTGTTTTATTTCTTTACTTACATATTGATAACCCAACACCTTTTTTGCACTATTGGTTAGAGCCTGTAAGTAAGCATTTCACTGTAAGGTCTACTACACCTGTTGTATACGGCGCACATGACAAATACACTTTGATTTTATTTGAGAATAGATGGCATTATGAGGCAGGAAAATATATAGATATATTGAAGCAACATATCAAGACATCAGTCAGGAAGTTAAAGCTTGGTCGCAAATGGGTCTTCCAAATGGACAATGACACCAAGCATTCTTCCAATGTCGTGGCAAAATTGCTTAAGGACAACAAATGAAGGTATTGGAGTGGCCATCACAAAGCCCTGACCTCAATCATTTAGAAAATTTGCAGGCAGAAGTGAAAAAGCGTGTGCGAGCAAGGATGCCTACAAAACCTGGCTCAGTTACACCAGCTCTGTCAGGAGGAATGGGCCAAAATTCATCCAACTTATTGTGGGAAGCTTGTGGAAGGCTACCTAAAACGTTTGACCCAAGTTAAACAATTTAAAGTCAATGGCACCAAATACTAATTGGGTGTATGCAAACTTCTGACCCACTGGGAACGTGATGAAAGAAATAAAAGCTGAAATAAATCATTCRCTCTACTATTATTCTGACACTTCACTTTCTTAAAATAAAGTGGTGATCCTAACTGACCTAAGGCAGGACATTTTTAGTCAGATTAAATGTCAGGAATTGTGAAAAACTGCGTTCATATGTACTTGGCTAAGGTGTATGTAAACTTCCAACTTCAACTGTACATAGTCTGTATGCGCCTACAGTAGAACACGATATACAGAAAATAAGGAACTTACTTTGATATGAACTCACACGTCCAAAGTTATTATGTGAAAACAACAAGGAAGGCATAGCAAGCACCAGCAATACATCTTTCCAATTCTTGCAAGACTYCACAAATGTATGCATAACATAAATTGTCCGCAACGCTGAAATAGGCTATTTATATGTGAATTAATGAGGAGGCGGACCACACCTCAATTCAAACTGTTGTTAGAAAATACAACTTGTTCTCAAATAATTTGAAAATGACAAGTTGAAACATAGCCTATAGATAATTAGGAGACAGCGCGTGTTAACTGTCCTGTTGCGTAAAAATCACATTTTGGAACAGTGACTGCATTCTGACATCCCGTGCATAAAACAACTCACGCTGGGGCGACCGTTAGAGATATTTTGAACTCACATGTGAAAAGGTTACAATGTCCCCAGCGTCAAGTTACCTGCTCTTCTTGTCTGCGTTTCATTTGTGCGTCACATGTTTCTCCGCTGAGAGCCCTGTAAAAGGTGTTCAATAAATTTTACCGTCTCTTTTACCGACCTCCATAATTTCTTTCAATTGGAAGTCGATTATTTTACTTGGCAATAAACATCATTCCGCCCAATCAGGGCTGGTTCAGATCAAGTGGGCTGCCGCTAACAGACGACTTCAAKCCGTCTCATCTCCCTCTCTCCTTTCTAACAACTCGACTACCCAGGCACACTTTTAAGGCTGTGAGATGGCTGTCACTGTATTTTGTCAGCAAAGCATAATATTTCTTCAGGAGTTCTGAATCTGGCACTCTGCGGGGTAGAAATGAAAATACGGCAGTACATAAATTGAGGGCGTCAGACGTAAATCACCTAACATGGAGAGGAGGCAGCAGGTAGAGAACACTGCTGGCTGTCACAGCACTCCGCTGTAAAACAGATTGGACACCAGCCATCACGCTTTAATCAGCAAGAGAATAATAGATATGTCCCTGCTCCCATCTGTCTCACACACAAAATAATTTCAACTAACCTTGCTTTCAGACACTTTTCCAACTTGTGCTTTTTATTAAATTTGTTTGTTTTGGTGTCAGAGGTTATTTCTTTGGTGCGAACCTAAAAGCACTCTTTCAAGCTTTAATCTGACGAGTTCACAGTCTTCAAAGATCGACTTTCTTTACTGTGATGTTATGCCTGGGTTTTTCACACGCTGTGTGTCAAATGCTTATGTTATCGGTGGCAAGATAAATTTACAGCGGCAGATTTTTATTCAGAACGTTTTTTTCTTTCCTTCCTTAAAAAAAATTAAACAGCAATGGATGTCTTGTATGGCTGTGGTTTAGCAGCTAAGTGCGGTCTGAAAGGAAACACCAAACACATGGAAATGTATTCATATTGTTGTGAGAGTAGAATGATGGGGGATTGAAACAATAGAGAACGTTAGTATCATATACTCACTCTATGATGAATTATCCCAATGAACTAATATACATGATTTAGATAAAATCATAAAAAGTCAAAGGAATTTTGTGTATCACCTAGATGCCAATGTACTGTATGTAAAAACAATTCAAAATGTAATATACGTCATTCACCATACAGAATATGCATAAAGTATTTTGGCTTAGTTTCTTCAAGTGTTGAAATGTTATAGGATTGCCATATGTTTCAACCAGTAAAGACAAAAGCTTCTCTCTACATTCTCACCGAGAACACGGGGCCGTGTTAAAACCAATCCACATATTTCTCATTCTTAGCTTTTTTATTTRGGATTTTTCTCCTATTTTTCAAGACAGTTTTACTTTGCTCAAACTCTGTGGTTGTGGCAGTCTCCTTTAATGCACGTMTGGTAAGTCACTCTGAATAAMAGCTTCTGCTTAATGACTAAACTTCCAACAAAAACAGTCAACACAATACAGATGAGCCCTATAGCCCAGTGCCTTAGCATCTCAAAGTCATGAAACCGTGACGCAGCAGATACAACCGCCAATTTTGGCAGAAATGCTAATTGGGATGTATGAATTGATATTTGAAGGGGTGCCAAAAAATTGGACAAAGGCACTCCTATTTTTTTTAAAGATAACCCAATATGGACGCTAATACCGAATCAGATGTTGGAAAGGTGATATAACTGTCAAACTTTTATAAAATCGTATTTGTGAGTAGTGGATCAGTCTTCAACAATATACCATTATATGTCATAAGTAGACATCTTTCAGAGGTATTCGACATTCCAGTTCTGGAACATTGTTCCTGAATTTGAGAGATGATTTTTGTCCGTGGACATAGAACTAGAGATTTTGGTCTTTATGATGAAACATTAGAGGCCTTGGGACTCTGGTTCTTTGCAATAGACAGAATAAACTATGCWAAGTGGATTCACATTTGATACATGAAAGCTCTATTAGCTAACATCAGAGAATAATTATCAGACTTCTCGTTCATGTTAAAAACACAAAACTAGTTATTATGCAGGCCTCTTGACCAAGCCCATGAGCAAAACAATGAGCTGGTAAAAGGTAGGGGAGAGTGGGGTAAGTTGAGCCATTTTTTACATTCAGCATCATTCCGTCAAGGAAAATATAGTATTCTTTCTACCAAAGATATCTACATATAGTTTAAGATGTTCTGTATCCGTGGAAATGACCAGAATTCATGTAAACAATCACAATCACTTTTTTTTGTTTAATTATTTTAAATGTTCATGAAATCACAAGTGCAATATACCAAAGCACAGTTTAGCTTGCTGTTAATCCACCTGGCGTGTCAGATTTAGAAAAAAAGCTTTGCAGCGAAAGCAAACCAAGCGTTTGTGTGAGGACATCAATCAGTTGACAAAACATTACAAACAGCAAACAGCAAAGTAGCTTGGTCACGAAAGTCAGAAAAGCAATCAAATTAATCGCTTACCTTTGATGATCTTCAGATGTTTGCACTCACGAGACTCCCAGTTACACAATAAATGTTTATTTTGTTCGATAAAGATTATTTTTATATCCAAAAACGTCCATTTGGTTGGCGCGTTTTGTTGAGTAATCCACAGGCTCATGCAGGTTACGACGGGCAGACAAAAATTCCAAATAGTATTCGTAAAGTTCGTAGAAACATGTCAAACGTTTTTTATAATCAATCCTCAGGTTGTTTTTAACATAAATAATCGATAATATTTCAACCGGACGGTAAACTTTTCAATACAAGAGAGAAAGAAAATGTCTAGCTACCAGTGTCGCACGCATGAACAAATCTCATGACATCTGGCAGTCCACTGACGCGATGTGATCATTCTCTCTCATTTTTCAGAATAAAAGCTTGAAACTATGTCTAAAGACTGTTCACACCCTGTGGAAGCCATAGGAAAAAGAATCTGGTTGATATCCCTTTAAAAATGGAGGATAGGCAGGCAATGGAACAGAGTAGTTTCAGAAAAACAGCACTTCCTGGTTGGATTTTCCTCAGGTTTTCGCCTGCAATATCAGTTCTGTTATACTCACAGACAATATTTTGACAGTTTTGGAAACTTTAGAGTGCTTTCTATCCTAATCTGCCAATTATATGCATATTATAGCATCTGGGCCTGAGAAATAGGCAGTGTACTTTGGGAACGTTATTTATCCAAACATAAAAATACTGCTCCCTAGCTTCAAAAGGTTTTAAGAGGGTGTAAACAATGCTGAATGGGTGTAGACAAAGAAGGGCTCTCCAATAGTGGCCCAATAGTAGTACCAAAACATTGAAAGACGGTTTTCTCAAAAATCTGTTTACAATTTGATCAACTTTCAAAGCAGAATTACTTCCCCATTGTTTCCTCAAATGCAGTGTATGATATACCATTTTGTAGCACTGAGTCTACTTTTATCCAATGCAAAAAACAGAAATTCAAATGTTGCTACATAAGACCGAATCCAGGTGGAGAGTCACATATGTTATAAAAAATTATGTGAAGGGATAGTTCATTCAACTGACTTTTATGGTGCTTTCAAGACAACTGGGAACTCAGAAAAATATGAGGTCTAATCATGACGTCAGTGATCTTCAGATCGGAAAGTCGGAGCTCTAGAGTTTGATAAACCGTAAAAAAAAAGATATCCTAGTCAGAGCTCGTTTTTTTTTCGAGTTCCCAGTTGTCTTGAACGCAGCATATAATTGTAACTTTGGTACAAAGTTGCCAGCTAAGATCCCCCTATTTAATTAGCGTATTAACTTATCCTGTGTTTTCCCTTGATTTATTGATAAGTCCCCCATCATAGTAATATTTCCTGCATCTTATCCCCCCACGATACCTTCCCCAATTTCTACCCCGCATGGACTTGAAAACCCCCACAGATTAAATTAACCACCCCACAAACCCTTTCACCCCTGTTTAGCTTTCGCGCTACGGTTAGGCTTGTATTTGGTGTAATGATCTGTGAGTTGATGACATTTTATTTGCTTTGCGAAAGGTCAAAAACGGTAAACGACTTGTATACACTGTAACAAGTACATTGAAGATTTGTAATATCCTGAAAAGTGGCCAAACTAAGTTAATAGTTTTCAGGCAATGGGCACAACCATCTTTGACTCCAACACTGTTTATTTTTATCTTATAGTGAATGGCATTCTGGGATTAGGGAATTTTTGCTAGTCTAACATTAACAAACATGGCTGCCATCATAAAGAATTTAGCTGCTGTTGACACGCCAGTCTTTTCTAAACAATATTACATTTCTCCCTTGTACTCACCAGAGATGTGGTACATTGGAAACAAGTCTAGCTCCTAGGTAGCGCTGACTAAAAAACTAACATAAATTAGCAACCTATGTTTGTTTTTTAGTCAGCGCTACCTGTTATTTAGACTGGTTTATGGATTGAGTTTGGCTGTGGATGTGTTCCGTGTGATGTTTGGATGATGATGTTCACATTTATCTTTTACAATAAAAGGTGAAATTGAGGAATAAAGTTGTGAAGACCTTTATTTCCCATCAGTACGAAACATTGTTTCGATGCTTTTCTGACAACAATGCTGTTTAGASYCATTTGTTGCGTCGTGCATTCTGTTGCTGCTGTTCCAATCACATACAGTGAARTCGGAAAGTTTTCAAAACCCTCAGATTCTCTGGTCTGATGAAAGAAATATTGAACTCTTTGACCTGAATGCCAAGCATCATGTCTGGAGGAAACCAGGCACCATCCCTACGGTGAAGCATGATGGTGGCAGCATCATGCTGAACGTAGTAAAGTACAGAGAGATCCTTGATGAAAACCTGCTCCAGAGCACTCAGGACCTCAGACTAGGGCTAAGGTTCACCTTCCAACAGGACACTGACCCTAAGCACACAGCCAAGACAGTGCAAGAGAGGTTTCAGGACAGGTCTCTAAATGTCCTTGAGTTGCCCAGCCAGAACCAAGACTTGAACCCCATCTAACATCTCTGGAGAAACCTGAAAATAGCTGTGTAGCGATGCTCCCCATCCAACCTGACAGCGCTTCAGAGGATCTGCAGANTCACTTCCTCACAGGAAAATTGCTCCAACTCGAGTTCTGTTTAACTCACAGATATAATTCAAACGGTATTAGAAACTAGAGAGTGTTTTCTATCCAATAGTAATAATAATATGCATATTGTACGAGCAAGAATTGAGTACGAGGCAGTTTAATTTGGGAACGAAATTTTTACAAAGTGTAAACAGCACCCCCTATTGAGAAAAGGTTAACAATGTCTACACTGTATTTCTGATCAATTTGATGTTATTTTAATGGACATAAAATGTGATTTTCTTTAAAAAAATAAAGACATTTAAGTGACCCCAAACTTTTGAACAGTAGTGTATTTCTTTTAACATTCTGTGTTGAGAACTAAAAGGGACATTTCGCCCTGGCTCTGCCACGTCATATAGTTATTACTATAGTAGCAACATTATGTTTTTGTGATAAACATAAAAATTATCCAAGCCACAAGCTAGAACAAGCGCATTTTCATTTTAATGGTAGAATCCGGACGTTTTGACCTTTTCCTTTCTCCTTTTCCTGTAGTCCTTCTGCTAGCTTGCTAGCCCAGGCCCGCTAGCTGTCTGAATCATCGTGGCTCCAGCACGATCAGCTACCCACTGGACCCTTATGATCACTCGGCTACACATGCCTCTCCCTAATCTCAATATTCTTTGTCCATTGCAGTTTGGGTTAGTGATTATTGTCTTATTTCACTGTAGAGCCTCCAGCCCTGCTCAATATGCCTCAGCTAACCCTCTTGTCCCACCTCCCACACATTCGGTGACCTCAACTGTTTTAATTAATGTCTCTAGAGACAATACCTGTCATCGTCACTCAATGCCTAGGTTTACCTCCACTGTATTCACATCTTACCATACCTTTGTCTGTACATTATGCATTGAATCTTTTCTACCGCGCCCAGAAACCTGCTCCTTTTACTCTCTGTTCCGAACGTACTAGACGACCAGTTCTTATAGCCCTTAGCCGTACCCTTATCCTACTCTGCTCCTCTGGTGAGTAGAGGTTAATCCAGGCCCTGCAGTGCCTAGCTCCACTCCCCTTCCCCTGGCACTCTCATTTGTTGACTTATGTAACCGTAAAAGCCTTGGTTTCATGCATGTTAACATTAGAATCCTCCTCACTGCTTAATTAAGTACACTCTGCCAATCCAGATGTCCTAGCCGTGTTCTGAATCCTGGCTTAGGAAGGCCACCAAAACCCCTGAAATTTCCATCCCTAACTATAACATTTTCCGACAAGATAGAATCGCCAAAGGGGGCGGAGTTGCAATCTACTGCATAGAAAGCCTGCAGAGTTTGGTCTACCATCCAGGCATGTGCCCAAACAATTTGAGCTTTTACTTTTAAAAATCCACCTTTCCAGAAACAAGTCTCTCACCGTTGCCGCTTGCTATAGACCACCTTCTGCCCCCAGCTGTGCCCTGGACACCATATGTGAATTGATTTCCCCCCATCTATCTTCAGAGCTCGTGCTGTTAGGTGACCTAAACTGGGAAATGCTTAACACCCCCGGCCATCCTACAATCTAAGGTTGATGTCCTCAATCTCACCCAAATCCGTGAACACAGGCACCCTCATAGATATCCTCCAAACCAACCTGCCCTCCAAATACACCTCTGCCATCTTCAACCAGGATCTCAGCGATCACTGCCTCATTGCTTGCGTCCGTAATGGGTCTGCGGTCAGANTCTTGCACTGTCTTGGCTGTGTGCTTAGGGTCAGTGTCCTGTTGGAAGGTGAACCTTAGCCCTAGTCTGAGGTCCTGAGTGCTCTGGAGCAGGTTTTCATCAAGGATCTCTCTGTACTTTACTCCGTTCAGCATGATGCTGCCACCACCATGCTTCACCGTAGGGATGGTGCCTGGTTTCCTCCAGACATGATGCTTGGCATTCAGGTCAAAGAGTTCAATATTTCTTTCATCAGACCAGAGAATCTGAGGGTTTTGAAAACTTTCCGAYTTCACTGTATGTGATTGGAACAGCAGCAACAGAATGCACGACGCAACAAATGRSTCTAAACAGCATTGTTGTCAGAAAAGCATCGAAACAATGTTTCGTACTGATGGGAAATAAAGGTCTTCACAACTTTATTCCTCAATTTCACCTTTTATTGTAAAAGATAAATGCGAACATCATCATCCAAACATCACACGGAACACATCCACAGCCAAACTCAATCCATAAACCAGTCTAAATAACAGGTAGCACTGACTAAAAAACAAACATAGGTTGCTAACTTATGTTAGTTTTTTAGTCAGTGCTACCTAGGAGCTAGACTTGTTTACAATGTACCACATCTCTGGTGAGTACAAGGGAGAATTGTAATATTGTTTAGAAAAGAGATGCGTGTCAGCTACTTTAAGCCAACAGCAGCTAAATTCTTTATGATGGCAGCCATGTTTGTTTATGTTAGACTAGCAAAAATTCCCTAATCCCAGAATCCCATTCACTATAAGATACAAATAAACAGTGTTGGAGTCAAAGATGGTTGTGCCCATTGCCTGAAAACTATGAACTTAGTTTGGCCACTTTTCAGGATATTACAAATCTTCAATGTACTTGTTACAGTGTATACAAGAACCGGAGCACATGACTTGACAAGTCGTTTACCATTTTTGACAATTCGCAAAGCAAATAAAATGTCATCAACTCACAGATCATCACACCGAATACAAGCCCAACCGTAGCGCGAAAGCTAAACAGGGGTGAAAGGGTTTGTGGGGGGGTTAATTTAATCTGTGGGGGTTTTCAAGTCCATGCGGGGTAGAAATTTGGGAAGGTATCGTGGGGGGATAAGATGCAGGAAATATTACTATGATGTGGGATTTATCAATAAATCAAGGGAAAACACAGGATAAGTTAATACGCTAAATAAAATAGGGGGATCTTAGCTGGCAACTTTGTACCAATATGATGCGTTCAAAACTACTGGGAACTGGGAAATCTCTGACTTCAGTGCGTTCAAGACAACTGGGAACTCGGAAAAAAAAAACGAGCTCTGACTAGGATATATTTTTTTTACGGTCATCAAACTCTAGAGCTCCGACTTTCCGATCTGAAGATCACTGACGTCATGATTAGACCTCATATTTTTCTGAGTTCCCAGTTGTCTTGAAAGCACCATAAAAGTCAGTTGAATGAACTATCCCTTCACATAATTTTTTATAACATATGTGACTCTCCACCTGGATTCGGTCTTATGTAGCAACATTTGAATTTCTGTTTTTTGCATTGGATAAAAGTAGACTCAGTGCTACAAAATGGTATATCATACACTGCATTTGAGGAAACAATGGGGAAGTAATTCTGCTTTGAAAGTTGATCAAATTGTAAACAGATTTTTGAGAAAACCGTCTTTCAATGTTTTGGTACTACTATTGGGCCACTATTGGAGAGCCCTTCTTTGTCTACACCCATTCAGCATTGTTTACACCCTCTTAAAACCTTTTGAAGCTAGGGAGCAGTATTTTTATGTTTGGATAAATAACGTTCCCAAAGTACACTGCCTATTTCTCAGGCCCAGATGCTATAATATGCATATAATTGGCAGATTAGGATAGAAAGCACTCTAAAGTTTCCAAAACTGTCAAAATATTGTCTGTGAGTATAACAGAACTGATATTGCAGGCGAAAACCTGAGGAAAATCCAACCAGGAAGTGCTGTTTTTCTGAAACTACTCTGTTCCATTGCCTGCCTATCCTCCATTTTTAAAGGGATATCAACCAGATTCTTTTTCCTATGGCTTCCACAGGGTGTGAACAGTCTTTAGACATAGTTTCAAGCTTTTATTCTGAAAAATGAGAGAGAATGATCACATCGCGTCAGTGGACTGCCAGATGTCATGAGATTTGTTCATGCGTGCGACACTGGTAGCTAGACATTTTCTTTCTCTCTTGTATTGAAAAGTTTACCGTCCGGTTGAAATATTATCGATTATTTATGTTAAAAACAACCTGAGGATTGATTATAAAAAACGTTTGACATGTTTCTACGAACTTTKCGAATACTATTTGGAATTTTTGTCTGCCCGTCGTAACCTGCATGAGCCTGTGGATTACTCAACAAAACGCGCCAACCAAATGGAGGTTTTTGGATATAAAAATAATCTTTATCGAACAAAACAAACATTTATTGTGTAACTGGGAGTCTCGTGAGTGCAAACATCTGAAGATCATCAAAGGTAAGCGATTAATTTTATTGCTTTTCTGACTTTCGTGACCAAGCTACTTTGCTGTTTGCTGTTTGTAATGTTTTGTCTACTGATCGCTGTCCTCACACAAACGCTTGGTTTGCTTTCGCTGCAAAGCTTTTTTTCTAAATCTGACACGCCAGGTGGATTAACAACAAGCTAAACTGTGCTTTGGTATATTGCACTTGTGATTTCATGAACATTTAATATTTTTTGTAATTTAATTTGAATTTGGTGCTCTGCAATTCAGCAGATGTTGACGAAAATGATCCCGCTAAAGGGATCGGTGCGCCAAGACCATTCAGCATTGTTCACACCCTCTTAAGCCTTAGCCCCACCCATCTCTTTAAGTGTTGATCTGTGAGTTCTGCACTAACTTGCCAGCTACTTCCAGACATCTAAGAGTGAGAGAACAGCTCACTGAACATTACTCGCCCTATTGAACATTACTCGCCCTATTCAGAGCGCACACTGGATGCGCTGGCCAATAAGTAGTGTTGTATCAAAAGCCCTGACCTCACAACTACAGTCAAGCACCCAAACTAACTGGCAAACATTGGCTAGCTACTTCCAGACACATTAATGAGAGAACATCCCACTTTGACCATTTTACTCGCCCAAGCAGAGCTTGTTAGGCTTTTTTCACGTTATCCAGAGCCTTGGTGACTGTACCTGTGCTGCTGGCAACAATTTAATTACGCTTTGTTGCCGACATTTACTGAAACACCGGACATATTCAACAGGTGTTGAGCATTCAAAAATGCATGTTATTCTGCGCTCTGGCACACTAAGACGAGAGTCTTTTGTTAAGATATGTAGCTAGATAGCTAGCTAGGTAAACAATGAATCCCAATGCATGACGTAACGTTAGTTAGCGAGCCAGTCAGCCAACGTTAGCTAGCTAGCTAACAGTACACATTAACTTGAAATTAAAATACTTTGTCAAAATTAGAGTGGAGTCTTTTGTTAAGACATGCAGCTAGCTAGCTAAACAATGGACCATCATCACAATTCATGGCGTTACTACCCTGCATGAATCTGCAGGTATCTAACCACCAGATTCTATGGCTATAACTAGTCAAGCAAATGTGAGATAAAAAGATCATACACATAACGTTAGCTGGCTGGGTCGCTAGCTAGCTAACAGTACACTTGAAATGAAACCACTTTGTCAAAATTAGAAACATGGATCAAATGTATTTATAAAGCCCTTCTTACATCAGCTGATGTCACAAAGTGCTGTACAGAAACCCTCCCTAAAACCCCAAACAGCAAGCAATGCAGGTGTAGAAGCACGGTGACTAGGAAAAACTCCCTAGAAAGGCCGGAACATAGGAAGAAACCTGTAGAGGAACCAGGCTATGAGGGGTGGCCAGTCCTCTTCTGGCTGTGCCAGGTGGAGATTATAACAGAACATGGNTGCGGTCAGACGACCACCCCTCATCACTGTCAAACGCTCCCTAAAACACTTCAGCGAGCAGGCCTTTCTAATCGACCTGGCCCGGGTATAATGGAAGGATATTGACCTCATTCCGTCAGTAGAAGATGCCTGGTTATTCTTTAAAAGTGCTTTCCTCACAATCTTAAATAAGCATGCCCCATTCAAAAAATGTAGGACCAGGAACAGATATAGCCCGTGGTTCACTCCAGACCTGACTGCCCTTGACCAGCACAAAAACATCATGTGGTGTACTGCATTAGCATCGAATACCCCCCACGATATGCAACTATTCAGGGAAGTTAGGAACCAATATACACAGGCAATTAGGAAAGCAAAGGCTAGCTTTTTCGAAGAGAAATTTGCATCCTGCAGCACAAACTCCAAAATGTTCTGGGACACTGTGAAGTCCATGGAGAATTAGCGCACCTCCTCCCAGCTGCCCACTGCACTGAGGCTAGGAAACACTGTCACCACCAATAAATCCATGATAGTTGAGAATTTCAATAAGCATTATCCTACGACTGGCCATGCTTTCCACCTGGCCACCCCTACCCTGGTCAACAGCCCTGCACCCCCCACAGCAACTTGCCCAAGCCTCCCCCATTTCTCCTTCACCCAAATCCAGATAGCTGATGTTCTGAAAGGGCTGCAAAATCTGGAATCCTACAAATCAGCAGGCCTAGACAATCTGGACCTTCTCTTTCTCAAATTATCAGTCGAACTTGTTGCAACCCCTATTAGTAGCCTGTTGAACCTTTCTTTCGTATCGTCTGAGATCCCCAAAGATTGGAAAGCTGCCGAGGTCATCCCCTCATCAAAGGGGGAGACACTCTAGACCCAAACTGCTACAAACCTATATCTGTCCTACCCTGCCTTTCCAAGGTCTTCGAAAGCAAAGTTTCAGATCACCGACCATTTCGAATCCCACCACACCTCCACTATGCAATCTGGATTCCGAGCTGGTCATGGGTGCACCTCAGCCATGCTCAAGGTCCTAAATGATATCATAACCTCCATCGATAAGAGACAATACTGTGCAGCTGTATTCATAGACCTGACCTGGCTTCCGACTCTGTCAATCACAACATTCTTATCGGCAGACTCAACAGCCTTGGTTTCTCAAATGACTGACTCGCCTGGTACACCAACTACGTCTCAGATAGAGCTCAGTGTGTCAAATCGGAGGGCCTGTTGTCTGGACCTCTGGCAGTATCTATGGGGATGCCACAGGGTTCAATTCTCGGGCCGACTCTTTTCTCTGTATACATCAGTGATGTCGCTCTTGCTGCTGGTGATTCTCTGATCCACCTCTATGCAGACGATACCATTCTGTATACTTCTGGCCCTTCTTCCCTTCTTTGGACACTGTGTTAACTAACCTCCAGACAAGCTTCAACGCCATACAACTCTCCTTCCGTGGTCTCTAACTGCTCTTAAATGCAAAAAACTAAATGCATGCTCGTCAACCAATCGCTACTAGCACCTGCCCGCCCATCCAGCATCAGTACTCTGGACGTTTCTGACTTAGAATATGTGGACATCTACAAATACCTAGGTGTCTGGTTAGACTGTAAACTCTCCTTCCAGACTCACAATAAGCATCTCCAATCCAAAATTAAATCTAGAATCAGCTTCCTATTTCGCAACAAAGCATCCTTCACTCATGCTGCCAAACATACCCTCGTAAAACTGACTATCCTACCGATCCTTCTCTTCGGCGATGTAGTTTATAAAATAGCCTCCAACACTCTACTCAGCAAATTGGATACAGTCTATCACAGTCCCATCCGTTTTGTCACCAAAGCCCCTTGTACTACCCACCGATGCGACCTGTATGCTCTCGTTGGCTGGCCCTCGCTTCATATTCGTCGCCAAACCTACTGGCTCCAGGTCATCTATAATTCTTTGCTAGATAAACCCCCGCCCCATCTTATCTCAGCTCACTGGTCACCATAGCAGCACCCACCCGTAGCACGCGCTCCACCTGGTATATTTCACTGGTCACCCCCAAAGCCAATTCCTGCTTTGGCCGCCTTTCCTTCTAGTTCTCTGCTGCCAATGACTGGAATGAATTGTAAACATCACTGAAGCTGGAGACTCATATCTCCCTCACTAACTTTAATTAAGCACCAGCTGTCAGAGCAGCTCACAGATCACTGCACCTGTACATAGCTCATCTGTAAATAGCCAATCCAACTACCTCATCTCCATACTGTTATTTTGTTATTTTGCTCCTTTGCACCCCAGTATCTTTACTTGCACGTTCATCTTCTGCACATCGGTCACTCCAGTGTTTAATTGCTAAATTGTAGTTATTTCGCCACTATGGCCTATTTATTGCCTTGCCTCCCTTATCTTACCTCATTTGCTCACAATCTATATAGACTTAAAAAAAAAAAAATTCTACTGTGTTATTGACTGTATGTTTGTTTATTCCATGTGTAACTCTGTGTTGTTGTTTGTGTCGCACTGCTTTGCTTTATCTTGGCCAGGTCGCAGTTGTAAATGAGAACTTGTTCTCAACTAACCTACGTGGTTAAATAAAGGTGAAATGCAGAAATAAATAAAAAATCATGCCAGAATGGTGTTGTCTGATTGTGCTAAATACAAACAAGCGCGGAAATTAGTTATCTTTCACTGTTCTACTACCAGAGATGTTCCCCGATGCTGCCAGTGGCTATCAATAATGATGTTCACTGTGATTTTCAGGCTGAACTTCTTGGGAATCCATTTCGACGACAGCTGAGAAGAGATACAATAACATCGTTTTTTCCTTCACAACAAAACGGAGGATTCTCGATTTAGAGGTAGCATAACGTTAGCTAGCTTGCTAGCGCAGCTGTACTATGCAAGTTATCTAGCTAGCTAGCTAACGTTACAGTCCTGTAAAGACCTCTGAAATCCATCAGCTAAATCAGCTAGCTAGCTATCTTTTGGATACACACTGTCAATCAATTTCACCTATGCCATGGTAGTCACTGCTAGACTGATAGCTTCCTTCAGCAGAGTAAACATGTTTGTTTGTTCGTTTTATCTTTGACTAACGTTAGCTATAGTAAGCTAGCTAATGTTGCAAAATAAGAGTAGTTCTATTTGGTAGCCATCTATTCCACCCTTGTTTTGAAAATGCTCTGTTACTAAAAATAGAATTGTCAATATAGCTAACAATTTTTTTGCGTTGGTAGCAATGATGAACGTGTATAAATCATTTATGGTTGATTAATTGGTTATCTGCTGGCTAGCAATCTTGCTGCTGATTTAGTGATATTAGCTAGCTAACAGCAAGCTGACAATATTTAAATGTCCATGTTAGGTGTGCTAAGCTAGCCAGTCTATTAGAAATCAATACAAATAGTTTTATTGTAATTGGTACATAATCTAATTCCACCAGCATGTGCATTCAACCCCTAGCTCTGCACAAGTTGAAGGTAAATTGGCAAAAATATTTACAAGCTGACGTCTAAGATCGCTCAATTTACAGCATGGCATAAAGATTAATTGAGTACTGTGTATTTGGGATTGTGTTACAGGTTGTCACGTTCGTCGTTTGGTGGAAGAGAGGAGGACCAAGGCGCAGCATGATAGTAATACATTCTTCTAATTTATTAAACGAAACGAAGAACACTTAAACAAACTATACAAAACAACAAAACGAACGTGAAGCTAAATATGAAAAGTGCAGACACAGGCAACTTACACAGACAATAACCCACGAAATACCCAACGGAATATGGCTGCCTAAATATGGTTCCCAATCAGAGACAACGATAAACAGCTGCCTCTAATTGAGAACCAATCTAGGCAACCATAGACATACAAAAACCTAGACTAGTAAACACCCCATAAACATACAAAACCCCTAGACAAGACAAACACATACATGCCCCATGTCACACCCTGACCTGACCAAAATAATAAAGAAAANTGAGATTTGTTCATGCGTGCGACACTGGTAGCTAGACATTTTCTTTCTCTCTTGTATTGAAAAGTTTACCGTCCGGTTGAAATATTATCGATTATTTATGTTAAAAACAACCTGAGGATTGATTATAAAAAACGTTTGACATGTTTCTACGAACTTTKCGAATACTATTTGGAATTTTTGTCTGCCCGTCGTAACCTGCATGAGCCTGTGGATTACTCAACAAAACGCGCCAACCAAATGGAGGTTTTTGGATATAAAAATAATCTTTATCGAACAAAACAAACATTTATTGTGTAACTGGGAGTCTCGTGAGTGCAAACATCTGAAGATCATCAAAGGTAAGCGATTAATTTTATTGCTTTTCTGACTTTCGTGACCAAGCTACTTTGCTGTTTGCTGTTTGTAATGTTTTGTCTACTGATCGCTGTCCTCACACAAACGCTTGGTTTGCTTTCGCTGCAAAGCTTTTTTTCTAAATCTGACACGCCAGGTGGATTAACAACAAGCTAAACTGTGCTTTGGTATATTGCACTTGTGATTTCATGAACATTTAATATTTTTTGTAATTTAATTTGAATTTGGTGCTCTGCAATTCAGCAGATGTTGACGAAAATGATCCCGCTAAAGGGATCGGTGCGCCAAGACCATTCAGCATTGTTCACACCCTCTTAAGCCTTAGCCCCACCCATCTCTTTAAGTGTTGATCTGTGAGTTCTGCACTAACTTGCCAGCTACTTCCAGACATCTAAGAGTGAGAGAACAGCTCACTGAACATTACTCGCCCTATTGAACATTACTCGCCCTATTCGTGTTCAGAGCGCACACTGGATGCTCTGGCCAATAAGTAGTGTTGTTCCAAAAGCCCTGACCTCACAACTACAGTCAAGCACCCAAACTAACTGGCAAACATTTGCTAGCTACTTCCAGACACATTAATGAGAGAACATCCCACTCTGACCATTTTACTCGCCCAAGCAGAGCTCGTTAGGCTTTTTTCACGTTATCCAGAGCCTTGGTGACTGTACCTGTGCTGCTGGCAACAATTTAATTACGCTTTGTTGCCGACATTTACTGACACCGGACATATTCAACAGGTGTTGAGCATTCAAAAATGCATGTTATTCTGCGCTCTGGCACACTAAGACGAAAGTCTTTTGTTAAGAAATGTAGCTAGATAGCTAGCTAGGTAAACAATGAATCCCAATGCATGACGTAACGTTAGTTAGCGAGCCAGTCAGCCAACGTTAGCTAGCTAGCTAACAGTACACATTAACTTGAAATTAAAATACTTTGTCAAAATTAGAGTGGAGTCTTTTGTTAAGACATGCAGCTAGCTAGCTAAACAATGGACCATCATCACAATTCATGGCGTTACTACCCTGCATGAATCTGCAGGTATCTAACCACCAGATTCTATGGCTATAACTAGTCAAGCAAATGTGAGATAAAAAGATCATACACATAACGTTAGCTGGCTGGGTCGCTAGCTAGCTAACAGTACACTTGAAATGAAACCACTTTGTCAAAATTAGAAACATGGATCAAATGTATTTATAAAGCCCTTCTTACATCAGCTGATGTCACAAAGTGCTGTACAGAAACCGTCCCTAAAACCCCAAATAGCAAGCAATGCAGGTGTAGAAGCACGGTGACTAGGAAAAACTCCCTAGAAAGGCCGGAACATAGGAAGAAACCTGMAGAGGAACCAGGCTATGAGGGGTGGCCAGTKCTCTTCTGGCTGTGCCAGGTGGAGATTATAACAGAACATGGCCAAGAAGTTAAAATGTTCATAGATGACCAGCAGGGTCAGATAATAATAATCACAGTGGTTGTAGAGTGTGCAAAAGGTCAGGACCTCAGGAGTAAATGTTAGTTGGCTTTTCATAGCCGATCATTCAGAGTATCTCTACCGCACCTGCTGTCTCTAGAGAGTTGAAAACAGCAGGTCTGGGACAAGGTAGCACATCCGGTGAACAGGTCAGTGTTCCATAGCCGCAGGCAGAACAGTTGAAACTGGAGCAGCAGTATGACCAGGTGGACTGGGGACAGCATGGAGTCATCAGGCCAGGTAGTCCCGAGGCATGGTCAAAGGGCTCAGGTCCTTCAAGAGAAAGAGAGAGAGAGAGTTAGACAGAGTATACTTAAATTCACACAGGACACCAGATAAGACAGGGGAAATACTCCAGACATAACAGACTGACCCTAGTCCCCCGACACAAACTATTGCAGCATAAATACTGGAGGCTGAGACACTTGTGGCCCCGTCCGACAGACACATAATGAGAGAATATCTGAAAATCTTACCAGTATACATCATGGTTGGACGCGTCTCCTGTCTGATGCCATGCATGGTTGCCTTATGTTGACGATATATTRCAGACTGGCGTTTTCTCCATCTCCTTAGCTATCATACTCGATTTCCACTGATTTCAAAACTCGGTCCTCCAGAAAGTTGAGAGCATACACATAATGTCAGCTAGCAAGCCAGACAGCTAACGTTAGCTAGCTAACAGTACACTTTAACTTAACATTAGATTTATGCGGTTTTACTACGCCATTTTTTATTTTTTTAAAGCAGCGTTCGACACGATTACCTAAACATACTGACGAGCTTCAATAGACACACACGTGCTATATGGTAGACCAATCAAAACTCGTCTCTCGGCATATCCAGCCCACTCATTATGTCAGCCAATCATGGCTAGTGGGAAGGTTTCTCCCATTTTCTGTGGCTAAACCAACTAGGCTCGTAAATTAACAATTTTATTCYTATTTACAGATGATGTATAGAACAATATTAACATTATCAACTTTGGTTTAGATACAAGCACATGTTCGAGGAGGCATTTCTGCCAAAAAACGCATTTTGATAAAAAAATCAGGTTCACAGGTCTCCTGTGAAGACGTGACRTGCGACATACGCCTAGTTTCCTGAATAGGGTCACATATTTGGTCTGACAGACGCTTACAAGACAACCAGAATGCATTGTATGATGTCAACKAACACGGCAACGCACATAGCGGGCAATTAGCTTAGCATTAGCTCATCATAATCTGTACAACCTTCAAAAAAGTATTTTACACATATGAGTCCATTATAATCTATGCAAGAATTGGAATGTATAATTTGTTACCAGTACTTACAAACGTGAATAAAACAGTAAATACATTATGCTCCATACATGCATACTGTATGCTACAGTAGAAACGACAACACGATATACAGAAAATAAGGCACTTACTTATTTACTTTGATAGGAACGCACACATGTCCGAAGTTAATATTTGTAAGATAAACAACAATGCAGGCACCAGCCAGAAAATGTGCCTGGGGGAAAAAGTGTGTGCAAGGGCTGTTCTGACTAGAGATGTGCAATGTTTTCATACTTGAGCCATGGAACACTGGGGAAGTGCTTGGGCTCTCTTCAAAAAGAGCCGGAAGAGAAAAGTTTGTCTGACACAGTCAAGCCTCTGAGTTGGCGGAACACACCTGAATTCAAACTGTTATTAGAAAATCAAACATGTTTTTAGTGACAAGTTGAAACATAGCCTAGAGATAATTAGCATGCAGCGTGCCTTGGTTTGAGAGCTGGTAAACTCCTGTTGAGTAACAATCAGATTTTGGAACAGTGAGTGCATTCTGACATTTACAGGCTTAAAACATAACAAATACTTTATACTTTTTGTTACACTTTTAACATTGGCCCTGGTGTTACCTCAAGTCCCAGCAATAAGGCCTTGTATTACTCCTTGGAAGAAAACACTTKAATTTGTTTAACTTGCCATCTGGGGTTGAAACCGTAATTATTTTCCAATCGTTTCGTTCTGAACAGAACTATTGTTTTTTTTTGTTCCGTTCCACTGTTCTGAACTGCTTCAAACGGTTTATTAATTCCTTTTTGTTCCTTTTTAAACCCCATGAATAAATACATTTAGCTTGACATTAATTGCTTAAATTGGAGCGGGTAAGCTATTAACGTGCTCTGGACAGACAAGTATAAGGCGTGAGATGCGCCAAAAAAAATTGCTGGTGGGGACCAAGTGAGAGAGGGTGGAGGAGGAGGCTTGGCTTGAAGCGCTGGGCATTTTGTTGTTATGCCATGCATTATCTGAACTAGGCCGACAGAATTATACATATGGAGGAGCAGCTTCTATGAAGGAACTTTGAATGTCTTTGAACTTCAGAGAGTTYGCTTAAGGTTGGACCAGAGCTAGCTAGCTAACAAGCTTGTGTGTGTAGAGTGGCACAAGAATTGAAATATAAACACGTCTTATCTTTTGTAGTTAATAATTCCAATGTGAAATGTGATAACTATAGTATTCTTCACAACATTGAAAATGTTTATCCATTCTTCTCTAATTAAAAATCTCTATCCCTAATTTCTGAATCAGGCTTGTAACGTCAGTAGGCTACAGTACACTATGCTTCGGAGGGGGAGTGGCAGGTAGCCTACACACGAACGKACACTGACAAAGATTTTCAGCTGGCGGGCAGACACTAAATAAGTTTCTGAGTGCCAGATTGAGGGCTTTGCATAGGTGCTTTGTTGTTTTTTCATCGAACTGGGAAAAAAATGCCTGAAATGGATAGGCATGTTGCCCCCTCTAGGATAGGGGGCAACATTTTCACGTTTGGATGAAAGCGTGCCCAGAGTAAACTGCCTCCTACTCAGTCCCAGATGCTAATATATGCATATTATTATTAGTATTGGATAGAAAACACTCTGAAGTTTCTAAAACTGTTTGAATCATGTCTGTGACTATAACAGAACCTATTTGGCAGGCAAAACCCCGTGGACAAACCATTCAGATATTTTTTTTTTTTGAGGTCACTCTCTTTTCAATGGATTTTCATTGGGAATCCAGATTTCTAAGGGACCTTCCTGCAGTTCCTATTGCTTCCACTGGATGTCAACAGTCTTTAGAAATTGGATGAGGTTTTTCCTTTGAGAAATGAAGAAGTAGCCATGTTCAGAATGAGGCTCCAGTGAAGTGTACTGTTTGGTAAAGGCGTGTGACCAGAAAGCATGCTACACATTATTTTCCTCCGGTATTGAACACAGATCATCCCGTCTTCAATTTGATCAATTATTTACGTAAAAAAATACCTAAAGTTGTATTACAAAAGTAGTTTGAAATGTTTGGACAGAGCTTACAGGTAACTTTTGAGATATTTTGTAGTCACGTTGTGCAAGTTGGAACCGGTGTTTTTCTGGATCAAACGCGCCAAATAAATGGACATTTTGGATATATATCGACGTAATTAATCGTACAAAAGGACCATTTGTGATTGTTTATGGGACATATTGGAGTGCCAACAGACGAAGCTCGTCAAAGGTAAGGCATGAATTATATCTTTATTTCTGCGTTTTGTGTCGCGCTGTGAAGGTTGAAATATGATGGTCTGTGATTGTTAGCTGGGGTGCTATCCTCAGATAATAGCATTGTTTGCTTTCGCCATAAGTATTTTTGAAATCTGACACGTTGGCTGGATTCACAACAAGTGTAGCTTTAATTTGGTATATTGAATGTGTGATTTCATGAAAGTTAAATTTTTATAGTAATTTATTTGAATTTGGCGTTCTGCATTTTCACTGGATGTTGGCCGCTACCGTCCCACATATCCCAGAGAGGTTAACCGGTTCCCATGCTTTAAAAAGTAAGGTTCTGTTCCTGAACAGTATAGATCACTTTCATTGCTGGTTCTGATTCTGTTCCACAAAAAACGTCATTATTTTCTGGTTTTCTGTTCCAACCCCTGCTTCCCATTTGCTCAACCTTTGGCTTAGCTTACCCCATGGCAAACATGTTGACTATATTAACCCACACAGCTACAAGGATGTACTTTCTTTAGGATCTTGTATTGAAGCTTATAGAGCCCCCAGCTGAAGTATAGAACAATATTAACATCATCTACTTTGGTTTAGATACAAGCATCATGAAACCTCTAACACAATAAATTCAGTTATGCCACCTCAGTCAACAGCTTCATCAATGTGCATTGATGACGTCCCCCTCACAGTGAATGTACGTACATTTCCAAACCAGAAGCCATGGATTACAGGCAACATCCACACTGAGCTAAAAACTAGAGATTCCGCTTCAAGGAGCGGAACACTAATCCGGATGTTTATAAGAAATCCCGCTATGCCCACAGATGAACCATCAAACAGGCTAAGCATCAATACAGATCAAGATTGAATCCTAATACACCGGCTCTTATGCTCGTCGGATGTGGCAGGGCTTGAAAACTATTACGGACTACAAAGGGAAACCCAGCAGCAAGCTGCCCAGTGACGGAAGCCTACCAGATTACCTAAATGCCTTTAATGCTCGCTTTGAGGCAAGACACCCTGAGGCATGCATGAGAGCATCACACTCTCCTTAGCCGATGTGAGCAAGACCTTTAAAAAGGTCAACATTCACAAAGCCGCGGGGAAAGACAGATTACCAGGACGTGTACTCAAGGAATATGCGCACCAACTGGCAAGTGTCTTCACTGACATTTTAAACCTCTCCCTGGCAGAGTCTGTAATATCGATATGTTTCAAACAGACCACCATAGTCCCTGCACACAAGATAGCGACGGTAACCTGCCTAAAGGATTACCTCCACATAGCACTCACATCAGAAGCCATGAAGTGCTTTGAAAGTCTGGTCATGGCTCACATCAACACCATCATGCCAGAAACCCTAGACCCACTCCAATTCGCATACCGCCCCAACAGATCCACAGATGACGCTATCTCAATTGGACTCCACACTGTTCTTTCCCACCTGGACAAAAGGACACCTATGTGAGAATGCTGTTTATTGACTACAGCTCAGTGTTCAACACCATTGAGCCCGCAAAGCTCATCACTAAGCTAAGGACACTGGGACTAAACACCTCCTTCTGCAAATGGATCCTGGACTTCTTAACGGGCTGCCCCCAGGTGGTAAGGGGAAGCAACAACACATCTGCCACGCTGATCCTACAACACTGTGGCCCCTCAGGTGTGGGTGCTTAGTCCCCTCCTGTACTCCCTGTTCACCCACGACTGCGTGGCAAGCACAAGTCCAACACCATCATTAACTTTGCTGATGACACAACAGTCGTAGGCCTGATCACCGACAACGATGAGAGGAGGAGGTCAGAGACCTGCCTGTGTTGTGCAAGGACAATAACCTCTCCCTCAACGTGATCAAGACAAAGGAGGTGATTGTGGACTACAGGAAAAGGAGGAACGAGCACGCCCCCATTCTCATCGACGGGGCTGTAGTGGAGGAGGTTGAGAGCTTCAAGTTCCTTGGTGTCCACATCACCAACAAACTAACATGGTCCAATCACATCAAAACAGTCGTGAAGAGGGCACGCCAAAACCTATAGCCCATCAGGAAACTGAAAAGATTTGGAATGGGTCCTCAGATCCTCAAAAGCTTTTAATCTGCACCAGCGAGAGCATCCTGACGGGTTGCGTCACTGCATGGTATGGCAACTGCTCGGCCTCCGACTGCAAGGCAGTACAGAGGGTAGTGCGTACGGCCCAGTACATCACCGGGGCCAAGCTTCCTGCCATCCAGGACCTCTATATCAGGCGGTGTCAGAGGAAGGCCTTAAAAATTGTCAAAGACCCCAGCTACCCTAGTCATAGACTGTTCTCTCTGCTACCGCACGGCAAGCATTACCGGAGCCCCTAGTCTAGGTCCAAAAGGCTTCTAAACAGACTCCTGAACAGTTAATCAAATGCTACCTAGACTAATTTGCACCCCCCCTACGCTGCTGCTACTCTCTGTTATTATCTATGCATTGCCACTTTAAAAACCCTACCTGCATGTACATAATTACCTCGAAACAATATTCAATAGTCATTTACATTATTTA
>NC_036839.1:3479773-3489466 GCF_002910315.2 Salvelinus sp. IW2-2015
CAGGCGACAGCAGACCTGGCTGGCGGGCGCTCTGGCTGCTCCTGGCTGGCGGGCGGCTCTGGCTGCTCCTGACTGGCGGCGCTCTGGCTGCTCCTGACTGGCGGGCGCTCTGGCTGCTCCTGACTGGCGGGCGGCTCTGGCTGCCTCCTGACTGGCGGGCGGCTCTGGCTGCTCCTGACTGGCGGGCGGCTCTGGCTGCTCCTGACTGGCGGGCGGCTCTGGCTGCTCCTGACTGGCGGGCGGCTCTGGCTGCTCCTGACTGGCGGCGGCCTGACTGACAGACGGCTCTACCGGCTCCTGACTGACAGAGCGCTCTGAAGGCTCAGACAGACGGGCGGCTTTGAAGGCTCAGGACAGACGGCAGCTTTGAAGGCTCAGGACAGATGGGCAGCTCAGACGGTGCTGGGCAGACGGACAGCTCAGACGGCGTTGGGCAGACGGGCAGTGCAGGCGACGCTGGGCAGACGGACAGCGCAGACGGCGCTGGGCAGACGGCAGACTCTGGCCGGCTGAGGCGCACAGTAGGCCTGGTGCGTGGTGCCGAACTGTGGTACCGGGCTAAGGACATGCACTTCAAGGCTAGTGCGGGAGCAGCAACAGGGCGCACAGACTCTGGAGACGACAGGAGGCTTGGTGCGTGGTGCCGGAACTGGTGGTACTGGGTTGGAGACACGCACCACAGGGCAGTGCGTGGAGGAGGAACAGGGCTCTGGAGACGTACTGGAAGCCTGGTGCGTGGTGTGCACTGGTGGTGGGAGGTGGCGTGGGGAGTGGCCCGGTATACCGGACCGTGCTGACGTACTGCATCCCTTGAGCACCGAGCTGCCCAACCTACCTGTTGAATGCTCCCCGTAGCCCGACCAGTGCGGGGATGGGAATAACCCGCACTGGGCTGTGTTGGCGAACCAGGGACACCATGCGGAAGGCTGGTGCCATGTATGCCGGCCGAGGAGACGCACTGGAACCAGACGCGTTGAGCCGGCTTCATGCACCTGGCTCAATGCCCAATCTAGCCCGGCCGATAGGTGCTGGAATGTACCGCACCGGGCTATGCACACGTACAGGAGACACCGTGCGCTCTACCGCATAACACGGTGTCTGCCCGTACTCTCGCTCTCCGCGGTAAGCACGGGGAGTTGGCGCAGGTCTCCTACCTGACTTCACCACACTCCCTGTAGCCACCCCACCCCCCCCCCCCCCAATAAATTTTTGGGCTTCACTCTCAGGCCTCCAGCCTCGCTTCCGTTGCTGCCTCCTCATATCGCCTCCTCTCGGCTTTAACTGCCTCCAGCTCTTCACGAGGGAGGCGATATTCTCCRGGTTGTGCCCAAGGTCCCTTACCGTACAGTATTTCTTCCCAAGTCCATGAATCCTTGCGCTGCTCCTGCTGCCGCTTATCACGCTGCTTGGTCCTGGTAAGGTGGGTAATTCTGTCACGATCGTCGTAACGTGAAATAGAAGACCAAGGCGCAGTGTGATATAAATACATCTTCTATTTATTTGAAGATGAAACGAACACGAACACTAATACAAACTAGACAAAACGACAAACGACCGTGAAGCTAACAAACGAAAGTGCAGACACAAGCTACTAACGTCAAACATAGACAATTACCCACAACCTACCTAATCCCTATGGCTGCCTTAAATATGGCTACCAATCAGAGACAACGATAGACAGCTGTCTCTGATTGAGAACCAATCCAGGCAACCATAGACTTACATAAACACCTACACTGAACACAACCCCAACTCTACAAAACCCCCTATACAATACAAACACCCTAGACTAAACAAAAACACATAAACATCCCCCATGTCACACCCTAACCTAAGTAAAATAATAAAGAAAACAAAGATAACTAAGGCCAGGGCGTGACATGTATAGTTTAGCGTGCGAAACCAAGACATGCCTTCCTCCTGGGCAATTATGTGTGAAACATCTCACTGACCTAGAAATGTCTTGGACATGCTGAAAACAACACCAGATTACCCCAGGGTGAATTTCCCCTTTAAGGAGCATCAGATACTGCTGGAATGTCTACCAATGCCAGGTCCATTTTTTGTGAGAAATAACACTGGTCACTCAAAACATTTATAATGTATTTATAAAATATAAATAGCAAAGACTTTAGATGAGGCCTCACAAAAATATATATTATTAAATGGTTTATAAGGACCTATATTAAACATCTTGTGATTGGAGTAATGATTAATAAATGCTTTATTACGTGGAGTTATTTTTAACGTGCTACCGAATAAAGTTTTACTGTAACACCATAAAGGCAATACAATGACTTCACCATCCTCAACCCGAAGTTATGAACTGAGACAGATGRCTCACTACTCATATAGAGGGTGGGATGTGTTCTAATGCAAATTGAGTTATAGCTTTCAGATACAGGATTTACAGTGTTTTGCTGCAGTTTATTAGTGTTAATGCAATACGGATGATATTAGCACCACCGATCTACATGTCACACGGGCTACATGGTCACACAGGAGCTCCTTGAAACACAAGCCAAATGGTTCACCCCAACCCCCTTCTCTAACATGGTACGGCCCATCGAGGAGCTAACTGTATTGATTGGATTCCTGACCCTAGATGCAGGTCCTATATCTACATGTGTCAACGCTGGTATTGGTTGTTAGTAACCGAATACAGGAGCACAGGTTGTGGGCAGGGGTTTGGGACTGCCTCATATAACAGTAAACCAATGAGTCCCATCTGTCTGTCTATAGGTGCTTCCCTATCCTAAATGGAACCATGCATGAGGATGCCCTGAGGTAACCAAGTCAGTCCCTAGCAGTTAAAAATACCATAAACACATTTGGGGTATTTGTAGTGAGTGCATTGTTTTACAATTGTATTCTTCATCCTGTTAACGGGGGACATTATTGGGGTTGTCATGAACTACGCAGGTCTTGGAAATGTAAAGTACTGTTGAAGAATATGTCATCATTATTATCTACGCTTGTCTTTGTAATAAGTGTAGCAAGAACAGATGAGCATTGAGTGGAGGCATTTAATGCTTACTCACATCCTTATTATGAGCAAACTGACCTGATGATTCATTCCCTATTTGCGTACTGAGCTTACAAAAGTGATTCCCCTGAACAAAAAGTTTATCATTAGTGGTGAAATGAAAAATGATGTTGCTGTGATAACCAACATTGAACAATAATCAGCTACACCCACAAACTCGCTCATCAATTATCCATTATTGGAGCGCCTGTATCCTGTGTATTGTGATATTTGTTTACGTATGATGAATGATCAGCCAGGCGAGTGTTTGGGTCCCCAGGATACCTTTCTCACACTGATGTACTTATTAGTAATAAATGTGTGAGTTCTGCCTCCCTCTGCTGTGATTGTAGGGACAAAAGACAATTTGAAGCATCCATCATAATACAAAGAAACTTTATTAAATAAAGCTAACTTGCCCAAGACAAATAGTGACTCCCATTCTTTCTTTCTAACCAGGGCTGCGTTCAGTACATGTMTATGTTCTGGAACGTTCAATTGAACGGAAACAATGCTGTAATGAACAACCAGCTGAAAAACGATGATGGTTTGGGTTGTGGGTTGGGGAATGCTTTCAGCATGGCCACTGGCATTTAAATACGTCACTCATTGCTTCAAGACACACCTTGCCACATCCACCAAACGGGAGCAAACGTACCTCAAAGTCTGTTCAAGAACGTGCAAGAACGAAAATGTGTCGTTCAGTATAAATCGTTCCACAAAGTTGCAAAGTTCAAGTGAACTGAACACACCACAGGTTTCCATCCAACTTTTGTATGCGAGTAAAGTACATGTCATGACAGGCCTGATGGAAACAGAACATTTGTTGACAAAACAAAATACGCTATACAAGGGATCTTTTTGTGTCTATAAAATGAATAATGGGAGAAATGTCAGTGGAAAAACTTTTAATGCGCAAATATTGATGTAATAACCATCATATCGAGGTAAACTTGGAGTCACGTGATGACGTGTTGTGTGGTCCTCCCACTATTATTCGTCGGGAAAGCATGCAGTTTATTAGGCTATAGATGAAATAAGTTTTCATGAATTTCACAGGGTGGTGAAATTGCCAGGTGATGCGCTTGATGCTCCTTTCCTATAAATATCGAGGGCCTTATTCTAATGACATGATTATTGATGTTTGGCTTCCATTTGACAAACTAAAATTACATAATAATCTCATCATGTGGGCTATCCCATACGAAAAAATAATATATGGCAATATCTGTCAAGTTGTTTGTAATAATGGTCGGACCAAGGCGCAGCGTACTTTGAGTTCCACKTAATTTACTAAAGAAGTGAAACTTTAGCAAAGACAAAACAATAAAGAATAAACGAACCGTGACGACAATGCAGTGCTAACAGGCAACTAAACATAAACAATATCCCARAGGTGGAAAAAATGCTACTTASGTATGATCCCCAATTAGAGACAACGATAGCCAGCTGCCTCTAATTGGGAATCATACCAAAACCCCAACATAGAAAAAACAACCTAGAACCCCACATAGAAAATATAAACTAGACTAACCCCCCTAGTCACGCCCTGACCTACTCTACCATAGAAAATAAATGCTTTCTATGGTCAGGACGAGACAATATCTGTATGTTTTATATGGGCATAAACAGTGRATTCGAAAGGATTCTGACTCTTTWACTTTTTCCACATTTTGTTACGTTACATCTACACACAATAAATACGAACAAAAACAGGTTTTTAGAAATGTTATCAAATGTATAAAAAATGTTAAGCTGAAATATCACATTTACATAAGTAATCAGACCCTTTACTCAGTACTTTGTTGAAGCATCGTTGGCAGCGATTACAGCATAGAGTCTTCTTGGGTATGATGCTACAAGCTTGGCACACTTGTATTTGGGGAGTTTCTCCCATTCTTCTCTGCAGGTCCTCTCAAGCTCTGTCAGGTTGGATGGGGAGCATCGCTGTACAGCTATTTTCAGGTCTCCAGAGATGTTCGATCGGGTTCAAGTCCGAGGTCTGGTTGGGCCACTCCATGACATTGAAACTTGTCCCGAATCCACTCATGCGTTGTCTTGGCTGTGTGCTTAGGGTTGTTGTCCTGTTGGAAGGTGAACCTTCGCCCCAGTCTGAGGTCCTGAGCGCTCTGGAGCAGGTTTTCATCAAGGAAGGATCTCTCTGTACTTTGCTCTGTTCATCTTTCGCTCAAGCCTGACTTGTCTCCCAATCCCTGCTGCTGAAAAACATCCCCACAGCATGATGCTGCCACAACCATGCTTCACCGTAGGGATGGTATCTGGTTTCCTACAGAAGTGCCGCTTGGCATTCAGACCAAAGAGTTCAATCTTGGTTTCATGAGACCAGAGAATTATGTTTCTCATCATCTGAGAGTCCTTCAGGAGCCTTTTGGCAAACCAAGTGGGCTGTCTTGGGCCTTTTACTGAGGAGTGGCTTCCATCTGGCCACTCTACAATAAAGGCCTGATTGGTGGAGTGCTGCAGAGATGGTTGCCCATCTTCACAGAGGATCTCTGGAGCTCTGTCAGAGTGGCCATTGGGTTCTTGGTTACCTCACTGCCCAAGGCCCTTCTCCCCCGATTGCTCAGTTTAGCCGGGCAGCCAGCTCTAGGAAGAGTCCTGGTGGTTCCAAACTTCTTCCATTTAAGAATGATGGAGGCCACTGTGTTCTTGGGCATCATCAATACTGGAGAAATSTTTTGGTGCCCTTCACCAGTTGTATGCCTCGACACAATCCTGTCTCGGAGCTCTATGGACAATTCCTTTGACCTCATGGCTTGGTRTTTGATCTGACATGCAGTCAATGTCCAATCAATTGAATGTACCACAGGGGGTCTCCAATCAAGTTGTAGAAACATCTTAAGGATGATGAATGAAACAGAATGTACCTGAGCTCAATTTCTAGTCTTATAGCAGTGTTGAGGCACAGGTCTGGGGAAGGGTACCAAACCAGCAGCATTGAAGGTCCCCAAGAACACAATGGTCTCCATCATTCTTTTTTTAGGGTTATACAGTACAAGTCAAAAGTTTGGAGACATCTACTCYTTCAAGGGTTTTTCTTTATTTTTACTATTTTAATTTTTTTTTGAATAATAGTGAAGACATCAAAACTTTGAAATAACACATGGAATCATYTAGTAACCAAAAACGTGTTAAACAAATCAATATATATTTGAGATTCTTCAAAGTAGCCACCCATTGCCTTGATGACATCTTTGCACACTAAATGAATAGGTGTGTCCAAACTTTTGACTGGTACTGTGTAAGCATATAAGGTAACATATATTATGACATGTGATTTTGGGAAACCCTGCTTTAGAGCACATGTGCCAATACAAGAATGAGCACACTCGCTATATAACTATAAAAAAAATTGTGAGGAAAAACCATCAGTAGAGTTYAYAATGCGATGGGAACCTATTTCACTTGTTTTTTTTATTTGGAATTTAACCGTGAAAGGTATTTCTATTTGCACTCAATCATCACGCACACCCTTTTATCCACAACAAGTCAATTTGATGGAAACACATCTCTGGTAGGAAAATGCACCTATTGTTTTTATGTAGATTTAAGAATATTCACATGAAAATCTGTCAGCAATTGGATTTAAACCGAGCTACTTTCGCTCGCGCTCTCTCTCGCTCTCTCTCGCTCTCTCTCTCTCGCTCTCTTTCTTCCACGTCTCCCTTTCTCTCTCTGTCATTGTGATTTTGTCAGACCAGTAAATGCACTGGAAGCACTGCCGATGCCAAAGGCAGATTCACAGTATGATCAGTCTGTTGAGGTGAAATGGCCTGCTTTTATAAAAAAAATATAAGTAAACATTGGCATGATAATCGAACTCTATACTTTATATTACGATTCTACAGCAAAAGACTCGCTGATATACTGTATTACATTAGCATTGTTATTATTGTGATCTTTTAAAAGAGAAGGAGGAGAAAGGGGGAAGGGTGTATTTCTATGATGGTTCAATAAAAAATGTCTCAATGGATTMCAGATTAGTAACGCCTATCTGCAAAAGTATGGAGAAATACAGGTATGCGGAATACTGCAGTACTAAACCTAGTTTGAGTGAGACTGAATAAGGCTCTTMTAACGAACGTCGTCGGGAGAAAGAGAAGAGGACCAAGGTGCAGCGTGGTAAGTGTCCATATTAATAATTTAATCAAAACTGAACACTAAACCAAATAACAACGAAAACGAAACAATTCTGCAATGTGACATACACTAAACAGAAAACAACCACCCACAAACAAAAGTGGGAAAACAGGATACCTAAGTATGGCTCTCAATCAGAGACAACGATAGACAGCTGCCTCTGATTGAGAACCATACCAGGCCAAACACATAGAAATAGAAAACCTAGACCTACAACATAGAATACCCACCCACATCACACCCTGACCAAACTAAAAATAGAAACATACAAAGCAATCTACGGTCAGGGCGTGACAGCTCTACAGACCAAACCATAGAGTCATGTGTCATTTTACCACAACATCCCCCTGCTGCCCTTAATCTAACAATACATATACCCTGGTGTGTTTGACATCTTAACTCAAAATAAAAAAAGTGTTTGTGTTTGTCATGCTTCTCTGATATATTTTCTCTCCTTCTCTATCAAAGAGCAGTCAGTCACTGTGGTGATATAAATCAATCCAGGGCTGCCGCTTTGTGAAAACACGCCGCTTTGTAAAAACACAATGACTAGGCTGGTGCACGGCGGTCGGAGGGGAAAGCAGTACATTTCCCTGGTAACAAAGTTAAGATTGATTCAGATATAAGCACTTGTCTGCYCGTAACAATGATTAGCTTTTAGTAGATTTGAAAAACAGATTTGACACCCATTAAAATAATGAATGATTTTTCTCCTCTCCTCTGGAGAGGAGAAAAGAGAGAGAGTCTATTTGAGAGAAAGTCTATTTGGACACACGGACCCATTAATACCTCACACTGTTACTCTACAGCAATCCGGCATAGGGCCAGCACTAAAACAATCCTGGGTGAAATAAAACTGGCCCACTCGATGGGCTAGGAATTGAAATATATTTTGACCATTGAATCTAACAGGCTAATAATTGTAAATGATTTTAACCATTGAATCTAATGGACTAAGTACTGCAAATAGTTTTTGACAATTCAACCATAACCTTAAAGATGTACTATACAGAATTAATTTCGCCATTTCCTGGTTGCTAAAATTCTATTATACAAAGGTTGGGTCTAATCCTGGATGCTGATTGGTTAAAACCGCATTCCAGCCGGGTCTATTTCACAAGTTACCACCTCCTTAGTCTATGACATTGAAATGCCTATTTACTTTGTTCCATCTGACTGCGCAATCCACTCATCAGCTCAGCCAGGCAATAGATATACTGTTCTAGATCTACACTGTAAAAATAATCTAGACATTATCTCCTATTTCTTTTAGACTAGCATTTGGTTTTCAACAGCAATAGATTTGTAATAACCTTGCTGTCTTTCTCTCTGACATTTGCAACACTGTTTCAATATTTAACTCCAGCTGTCCTATGGTAATGAACGTGTCAGGGTCAGGACGAGACAGACAGGCTGGCAGCTTTTCTTAGCCAGTCGATTTCATGATTCAATAAAGTCCTTCTTTATAACCCAAAAAGTCTGTTTAGTAGGCGTCATTGAGTTCAGTAATCCACACGTTCAACATGCAGACAAAGAAGTCCCAAAAGTTACCGGTAAAGTTCATCCAAACAAGTCAAATTACGTTTCTAATTAATTCTCAGATAGTCTCAAATATAAATAAATGATAATATTTCATATAGAGACTAGTATGTTCAATAGGAAAGGAAAGTAACAAAGAGCGCACCCTCATTCAAATGCGCAAAGAGACTACTTTTGCCTTAGTGCTTCCCTTGGATAAACTACTATTCCTCATTGGTTTTTCAAAACACAAGCCTGAAACCATGTTTAAAGACTGTTGACATCTAGTGGAAGCCATAGGAACTGCAATCTGGGAGGCGGAAGTCATAGTTTTCAATAGCTTCAAATTTGAAGTGGCTCGGTGCTTAAAAAATAAATAATTCAGGATGGATTTTCCTTGGGTTTTTGCCTGCCATTTCAGTTCTGTTATACTCACAGACATTATGTTAACAGTTTTAGAAACTTCGGGGTGTTTTCTATGCATATCCCGGCTTCTGGGCCTGAGTAACAGGCAGTTTACTTTGGGCATGTCAGACAGGCAGAAATTCAGGAAACTAGACCGTGCGCTGAAAGGATATACAAAGAAATGTCAACAGTGTAGGTTGCGTCTCTGGCAACCGAACAGATAGAATGAATGACCAGCCGGCTTAGGTAGCAACCCTAGATTTGTGTCTGGACTTTATCTCGTGGAAGGATGAAATAGTATGGGCTTCAGTCCGGAGCAGCCAGACGGGCTTCAGTCCGGAGCAGCCAGAGTCTCCCTCCTGTCCGGAGCAGCCAGAGTCTCCCACCTGTCTGGGGTCCGCTGCGAGGGTCCCCGGTCCGGGGTCGGCGGTAAGGGTCCCCGCTCTAGATGCGCCACCTAAGTGGGCCAAGACTAAGGTGGAGCGGGGTCCACGTCCCGCACCAGAGCCGCCACGGCGGGGAAATGCCCACCCAGACCCTCCCCTATAGGTTCAGGTTTTGCGGCCGGAGTCCGCACCTTTGGG